>NW_027667766.1:132500-135000 GCF_963924665.1 Micromys minutus
CGACATGAAATACGTTTCAGAGACAGTCGTTTTGTGTGGTTGGCGGGTCGAATAATTTTGTAAGTCACCAGCGCACCGATTTTAGTCACTTTCTACGGGCAACCCTTCCGGTGACTTATAAGATGTTTCGGGTGGTTCCCGGTTCGTTTCAACTTTTCAGTCAACAGTGCAGCGTTTTCAGTCACTTCTGACATGTCACCCATTCCTGTGACTACCCAGTCGTTTAGGCTTGTGCACGGGTCGTTTCAACTTTTCAGTCACCCGCGTAGCGTTTTCAATCACTTCCGACGTGCAACCCACTCCGTGGACTTCCCAGTTGCTTTGACTGGTTCGCTGATCGTTTCAAATTTACAGTCACCTGTGTAGCATTTTCACTTATTTCCGATGTGCAGCTCATTTCGAAAAATTACCAGTAGTTTCGTGTGGTTTCCAGGTCGTTTCAACTCTTCAGTCACTCGGGCATTGTTTTCAGTCACTCCCAAAGTGCAACTGATTCCTTGGTCTTCCCAGAGACATTAACAGGTTCGCGGGTCTATTTAAATTTACCGGTGAAGTTTGCAGTCACTTCCGACGTGCAGTCCATTCTGGGTACTTCCAAGTCTTTTTTTGTAAATCACACATTCTTTCAACTCTTCAGTCAGCGGGACAGCGTTTTCAGTCATAACCGATGTTCATCTTATTCCGGGTACTTCCTAGTCGTTTTTGCTGTTTCGCCTGTCGTTTCTACTTTCAGTCACGGGGCAGCGTTTTCAGGAACTACCAACGTGCAGCTAATCCAAGGTCTTCCCAGTCGTTTTGTGTTATTCGCAGATCGTTTCTACCGAGGCAGCGTTTTCAAACACTCCCTACGTGCAGTCTACTCTATGGACTTCCCAGTCACTTAGGGTGGGACTCAGTTCATTTCAACTTTTCATTCACCAGGAAAGCGTTTTCAGGTACTTCCAATGTGCAGCCTATTCTGGGAACATGCCTGTCGCTTTTGAAGGATCCCAGTTCTTTTCAACTTTTCTGTCAGTCGGGCAGTGTTTTCAGTCACTTCTTATGTGCAGCCTATTCCAAAAACTTCCTGGTCGTTTTGGGTCATTTCCGGGTCGTTTTACCCTTTCAGTATCCGGGGCAACGTTTTCTATTATAACCCACGCGCCGTATGTTTCTGGTACTTTATAGTCGTTTAGTGAGGTTTGCGAAGCGTGTAACCTTTTCAGTCACCAAGGAAGCGTTTTCAGTCATTTACGACATGCAACCTATTACTGAGATTTCACAGTCGTTTCGTGTGGTTCGCGTGTCGTTAAAACTTCTTAGTCACCTGGGCAGCGTTTTTAATGACTTGTGACGTGCAACCCGTTTCGTGAACTTCACTGTCGTTTCAGGTGATTTCGAGTCGTTTCAACATTTCAATCACCGGGTAGACTTTTCATTTACCTCCGACGTGCAGCTCATTCCGTGGACTTACCTGTCCTGTGGAGTGTTTCGCAGGTCATTTCATCTTTTCAGTCACCGGGGCACGTTTTCATTCATATCGGACGTGCAGTTTATTCCGAGGACTTCCCAGTCGTTTTGGCTGGTTAGACTGTCCTTTCAACTTTTCATTCACCGAGGCTGGGTATTCAGTAAATATTGACATGCAACCCATTCCGGGGACTTCTTAGTCGTTTTGGGTGTTTCGTGGGTCTTTTCAACTTTTCAGATATAGGGGCAGCGTTTTCAGATACTTCCGATGTGCAGCTCATATCGGAGAGTCCCAGTCTTTTCGGTTTGTACCCGGGTTAGGGTTAGCGTTAGGGTTAGGGTTAGGGTTCGGGTTCGGGTTCAGTTTAAAGTTAGGGTTAGGGCTAGAGTTAGAGTGGTGCGCATGTGCAGTGTGTTGCGCATGCACCGAGTGTTGCAGATGCGCAGAGTTGTTAGAATTAGGGTTTGGTTAGGGTTATGGTTATTGTTAGGTTTAGGGTTTAGGGTTTAGTGTTTAGGGTTTAGGTTTTAGGGTTTAGGATTGTTTAAGATTTAGGGTGGTTTAGGTTTAGGGTTTAGGGTTAAGAGTTTAGGATTGTTTAAGGTTTAGGATTGTTTAGGGTATAGTGTTTAGGATTAAAAGTTTAGGGATGTTTAGGGTTTAGTGTTTAGGGTTCAGGGTTGTTTAAGGTTTAGCGTTCAAGGTTTAGGGTTTAGGGTTGTTTTAGGTTTAGTGTTTAGTGTTGTTTAGGGTATAGTGTTAATGGTTTAGGGTTTAGGGTTATTTAGGGTTTAGTGTTTAAGGTTTAGGGTATAGGGTTGTTTAGTGTTTAGTGTTTAGGGTTGTTTATGGTTTAGTGATTAGGGTTGTTTAGGGTTGTTTAGAGGTTAGTGTTTAGGGTTATTCAGGGTTTAAGATTTAAGGTTGTTCAGGGTTTAGGATTTATGGTTGTTCAGGGTTTAGAATTTAGGGTTTAAGGTTAAAGGGTTAGGGTTAGGGTTAGGGTTAGGGCTAGGGTTAGCGTCAGGGTAAGGGTTAGGGGTTAGGGAT
>NW_027667766.1:137500-147500 GCF_963924665.1 Micromys minutus
GGTTAGGGTTAGGGTTAGGGTTAGGGTTAGGGTTAGGGTTAAGTTTAGGGTTTAGGGTATATTGTTAGGATTAGGGTTAGGGTTAGGTTTAGGGTTTGGGTTATGGTTAGTGTTATGGTTATTGTTAAGTTTAAGGTTTAGGGTTTAGGGTTTAGGGTTTAAGGTTTTGGGTTTAGGATTGTTTAAATTTTAGCGTGGTTTAGGTTTAGGGTTTAGTGTTTAGGGTTTTGAAGTGAGAGAAGCGTAAAAGACAGGGGAGAAGCAAGAGAGAGGAGAGAGAAAAAGAGATAGAGGAGAGAGAGAATAAAGAGTAGACAGAAAAAAGAGAGAAGAGTGAAAGTTAGAAAGAGGAGAAAGAGAGGAGAGAAGACAGAGGAGAGAGGAGAGAGGAGAGACAGAAAGAGTGAGAGAAGAGAGAGGAGAAAGACACAACAAAGAGACAGGAGCGAGGAAAGTGAGAGATAGGAGAAAGGCGAGAAAGAGAAAGAGAAAGAGAAAGAGGACAGAGAGGAGGGAGAGAATAATACATAATGGAGAGAAAGAGAGAGGAGAGAGAAAGAGAAAAAAATGAGAGAAAGAGGAGAGAGAGGAGAGAGGAGAGAGAGGAACGAATAAGAGAGAGAGTAGAAAGAGAGAGTTGAGAGAGAGAGGGGAGAGACAGAAAGATAGAGGGGAAGGAGAGAGTGGAGAGAGATAAAGGAGATAGAGAAATAGAGAGGAGAAAGAGAGAGAAAGAGAAAAACAGAGAAAGAGAGGATAAAGAGAAGAAAAAGGAGAGTGAAAAATTGAGAGATGACAAAAAGGAAAAAGAGTCGAGAGCAGCAACAGATGGAGAGAAAAAGGAAAGGAGATAAAGGTAAAGAGCAAGAATGGAGAGATGAAGAAAAAAAGAGAGAAGAGGTAGGAGAGAGAAAGAAACAGAAAAAAGGGAAAGTAGTAGTTTCAACTTTTCAGTCACTGGGGTAGTGTCTTCAGTCAATAACGAAGTACAGCAGGTTTCGGGTATTTCCCAGTTGTTTTGTGTGATTCGCGTGTAGTTTCAACTTTCAGTCACCGTTTCAGCATTTTTAGTCACGACGTGCAGCATGTGTCGGGGACTTTCCACTCGTTATGTGTGGTTCACGAGACGTATCAACTTTTCAGTCACCGGGACAGCGTTATCTATCACAAAGGACATGAAGCCGATTCCAGGGCGTACCCAGTCGTTTTTGGTGGATTGCGGGTTGTTTCAACTTTTCAGTCTTTGAAAGTTTTTTCAATCACTTTCTATGAGCAGCCCATTTTGAGAACTTCCCAGTCGTTTTGGGTGGTTGGCGGGTCGCTTCAACTTCTTAGTCACCAGTACAGCATTTTCTGTCAACTCCGACGTGCAGCCCGTTCAGAAGACTTACCAGTCGTTTTGGGAGCTTCACGGGTCGTTTGACCTTTTGAGTCACAGGGATATGTTTTCAGTCACTTTCGACGTACAGTTCTTTCTCAGGACTTCCCAGTCATTTTCGATGATTTGCGGGTCATTTCAACTTTTCAATCACCGAAGAAAAGTTTTCAGTCAATTCCAACGTGCAACCCGTTCCGTGGTCTTCCCACTCGTTTTGAGTTGTGTGCGGGTCGTTTCAACTTTTCTGCCAAAGGGGCAGCGATTCAGTCACTTCAGACATGCAACCCGTTCCGTAGTCTTCCAACTCGTTTTGAGCTGTGTGCGGGTCTTTTTAACTATTCTGTCAAATGAGCAACGTTTCAGTCATGTCAGACATGCAGCCCATCCGGTGACTTCCCATTCGTTTTGGGTGGTTCTCAAAACGTTTAAACTTTACAGTCACCGGGTAGAATTTTCAGTCATTTCTGACGTGCATCCCATTCCGGATACTTCCCAGTCGTTTTGGTGGATCACATGTTGTTTCAACTTCTTAGTCACCGGGGAAACTTTTTCAGTACCTTCCGACGTTCATCCCATAACGGAGACTTCCCAGTAAAGATGGGCGATTGGCGTTTCATTACAAGTTTTCAGTCATTGGGGCACTATTCTCAGTCAATTCCTATGAGCAGCCCGTTTCGATGACTTCTGAGTTCTTTTTTGCGTGGTTCGCTCGAAATTGGAATATTTCATTCACCTGGACAACGTTTTCAGTCAATTCCGACGTGCAGCTCGTTCCAGGAACTTCCCACTTGTTTTGGGTAATTCTCAGGTCGTTTCAACTCTTCAGTCACCGCAAAATCATTTTCAGTTAATTCGGACGTGCAACCCATTCTGAGGACTTCCCAGTCTTTTTGTGAATTTTGTGGGTTGTTTGAACTTTTCAGTCACCCGGTAAGCATTTTAGTCACTTCCAATGTGAAGCACATTCCGGAGACTTCCCAGTCGTTTTCAGAGGTTCGCGAGTGTTTTCTATTTTCATTCACTTGGGGCAGCGTTTTCCGTAACTTCCTACGTGCAGCCCATTCGGTGACCTTCCCAGTCGTTTTTGGTGGTTTGTGAGTTGTTTCAACTTTACAGTAAGCGGGACTGCGGCACATTCCGGGTCTTCCAGTCGTTTAAGGAGGATCACGGTTCAAGTTTTCTGTCATCAGAGCAGCGTTCTCAATTAATTCCAACGTGCAGTTTAATATCGGGACTTCCTAGTCATTTTGGGTGATTCGCGGGTCATTTCAACTTTAAGTCAATGGGCAGTGTCTTCTGTCAATTTCTAAGTGCATCCCGTTCTGATGACCTCTCAATCCTTTTGTGTGGTTCGCGTGTCGTTTCAATATTCAGTTACCGATGCAGCGTTGTCAGTCATGTCCGACGTGCAGACCGTTTCATGGACTTACCATTTGTTTTGTGTGGTTCTCGGTTTCATTCAACTTTTCAGTAACAAGACACGCATTTTCAGTCACGTTATGCAGCACATTTCTGGGACTTCCCAGTCATTTCGGGTGGTTCACATACCGTTTCACCTTTAAAGTTTCTGGGGCAGTTCGTTTCTACATTTCACTGTTTAGGGGTAGCGTTTTTAGTCACTTTTAAATAGCCGCTGTGCCGGGGGTTCACCAGTCGCTTTTGGTGGATAGCAGATAGTTTCAACTTTTTAAGTCTCTGAGGCAGTGTTTTTCGTCACAACCGACATGAAATACGTTTCAGAGACAGTCGTTTTGTGTGGTTGGCGGGTCGAATAATTTTGTAAGTCACCAGCGCACCGATTTTAGTCACTTTCTACGGGCAACCCTTCCGGTGACTTATAAGATGTTTCGGGTGGTTCCCGGTTCGTTTCAACTTTTCAGTCAACAGTGCAGCGTTTTCAGTCACTTCTGACATGTCACCCATTCCTGTGACTACCCAGTCGTTTAGGCTTGTGCACGGGTCGTTTCAACTTTTCAGTCACCCGCGTAGCATTTTCAATCACTTCCGACGTGCAACCCACTCCGTGGACTTCCCAGTTGCTTTGACTGGTTCGCTGATCGTTTCAAATTTACAGTCACCTGTGTAGCATTTTCACTTATTTCCGATGTGCAGCTCATTTCGAAAAATTACCAGTAGTTTCGTGTGGTTTCCAGGTCGTTTCAACTCTTCAGTCACTCGGGCATTGTTTACGGTCACTCCCAAAGTGCAACTGATTCCTTGGTCTTCCCAGAGACATTAACAGGTTCGCGGGTCTATTTAAATTTACCGGTGAAGTTTGCAGTCACTTCCGACGTGCAGTCCATTCTGGGTACTTCCAAGTCTTTTTTTGTAAATCACATATTCTTTCAACTCTTCAGTCAGCGGGACAGCGTTTTCAGTCATAACCGATGTTCATCTTATTCCGGGTACTTCCTAGTCGTTTTTGCTGTTTCGCCTGTCGTTTCTACTTTCGGTCACGGGGCAGCGTTTTCAAGAACTACCAACGTGCAGCTAATCCAAGGTCTTCACAGTCGTTTTGGGTTATTCGCAGATCGTTTCTACCGAGGCAGCGTTTTCAAACACTCCCTACGTGCAGTCTACTCTATGGACTTCCCAGTCACTTAGGGTGGGACTCAGTTCATTTCAACTTTTCATTCACCAGGAAAGCGTTTTCAGGTACTTCCAATGTGCAGCCTATTCTGGGAACATGCCTGTCGCTTTTGATGGATCCCAGTTCTTTTCAACTTTTCTGTCAGTCGGGCAGTGTTTTCAGTCACTTCTTATGTGCAGCCTATTCCAAAAACTTCCTGGTCGTTTTGGGTCATTTCCGGGTCGTTTTACCCTTTCAGTATCCGGGGCAACGTTTTCTATTATAACCCACACGCCGTATGTTTCTGGTACTTTATAGTCGTTTAGTGAGGTTTGCGAAGCGTGTAACCTTTTCAGTCACCAAGGAAGCGTTTTCAGTCATTTACGACATGCAACCTATTACTGAGATTTCACAGTCGTTTCGTGTGGTTCGCGTGTCGTTAAAACTTCTTAGTCACCTGGGCAGCGTTTTTAATGACTTGTGACGTGCAACCCGTTTCGTGAACTTCACTGTCGTTTCAGGTGATTTCGAGTCGTTTCAACATTTCAATCACCGGGTAGACTTTTCATTTACCTCCGACGTGCAGCTCATTCCGTGGACTTACCTGTCCTGTGGAGTGGTTCGCAGGTCATTTCATCCTTTCAGTCACCGGGGCACGTTTTCATTCATATCGGACGTGCAGTTTATTCCGAGGACTTCCCAGTCGTTTTGGCTGGTTAGACTGTCCTTTCAACTTTTCATTCACCGAGGCTGGGTATTCAGTAAATATTGACATGCAACCCATTCCGGGGACTTCTTAGTCGTTTTGGGTGTTTCGTGGGTCTTTTCAACTTTTCAGATACAGGGGCAGCGTTTTCAGATACTTCCGATGTGCAGCTCATATCGGAGAGTCCCAGTCTTTTCGGTTTGTACCCGGGTTAGGGTTAGTGTTAGGGTTAGGGTTAGGGTTCGGGTTCGGGTTCAGTTTAAAGTTAGGGTTAGGGCTAGAGTTAGAGTGGTGCGCATGTGCAGTGTGTTGTGCATGCACCGAGTGTTGCAGATGCGCAGAGTTGTTAGAATTAGGGTTTGGTTAGGGTTATGGTTATTGTTAGGTTTAGGGTTTAGGGTTTAGTGTTTAGGGTTTAGGTTTTAGGGTTTAGGATTGTTTAAGATTTAGGGTGGTTTAGGTTTAGGGTTTAGGGTTAAGAGTTTAGGATTGTTTAAGGTTTAGGATTGTTTAGGGTATAGTGTTTAGGATTAAAAGTTTAGGGATGTTTAGGGTTTAGTGTTTAGGGTTCAGGGTTGTTTAAGGTTTAGCGTTCAAGGTTTAGGGTTTAGGGTTGTTTTAGGTTTAGTGTTTAGTGTTGTTTAGGGTATAGTGTTAATGGTTTAGGGTTTAGGGTTATTTAGGGTTTAGTGTTTAAGGTTTAGGGTATAGGGTTGTTTAGTGTTTAGTGTTTAGGGTTGTTTATGGTTTAGTGATTAGGGTTGTTTAGGGTTGTTTAGAGGTTAGTGTTTAGGGTTATTCAGGGTTTAAGATTTAAGGTTGTTCAGGGTTTAGGATTTATGGTTGTTCAGGGTTTAGAATTTAGAATTTAAGGTTAAAGGGTTAGGGTTAGGGTTAGGGTTAGGGTTAGGGTTAGGGTTAGGGTTAGGGTTATGGTTAGGGTAAAGGTTAGAGGTTAGGGTTAGGGTTAGCGTTAGGGTTAAGGTTAGAGTTAAGGTTAGGGTTAGGGTTAGGGTTAGGGCTAGGGTTAGGGTCAGGGTAAGGGTTAGGGGTTAGGGATAGGGTTAGCGTTAGGGTTAGGGTTAGGGTTAGGGTTAGGGTTAGGGTTAGGGTTAGATTTGGGTTAGGGTTAGGGTTAGGGTTAGGGTTAGGGTTAGGGTTAGGGTTAGGGTTAGGGTTAGGGTTAGGGTTAGGGTTAGGGTTAGGGTTAGGGTTAGGGTTAGGGTTAGGGTTAGTGTTAGGGTTAGGGTTAGGGTTAGGGTTAGGGTTAGGGTTAGGGTTAGGGTTAGGGTTAGGGCCAAGTTTAGGGTTAGGGCTAGGGTTAGCGTTAGGGTTAGGGTTAGGGCTAGGGTTAGCGTTAGGGTGAGGGTTAGGGTTAGAGTTAGTATTAGAGTTAGGGTTAGGTTAGGGTTAGGGTTAGGGTTAGGGATAGGATTAGGATTAGGGTTAGGGTTAGGGTTAGGGTTAGGGTTAGGGTGAGGGTGAGGGTTTGGGTTAGGGTTAGGGTTAGGGTTAGGGTTAGGGTTAGGGTTAGGGTTAGGGTTAGGGTTAGGGTTAAGGTTAGGGCTAGGTTTAGGGTTAGGGTTAGGGTTAGGGTTAGGGTTAGGGTTAGGGTTAGGGTTAGGGTTAGGGTTAGGGTTAGGGTTAGGGTTAGGGTTAGGGTTAGGGTTAGGGTTAGGGTTAGGGTTAGGGTTAGGGTTAGGGTTAGGGTTAGGGTTAGGGTTAGGGTTAGGGTTAGGGTTAGGGTTAAGTTTAGGGTTTAGGGTATATTGTTAGGATTAGGGTTAGGGTTAGGTTTAGGGTTTGGGTTATGGTTAGTGTTATGGTTATTGTTAAGTTTAAGGTTTAGGGTTTAGGGTTTAGGGTTTAAGGTTTTGGGTTTAGGATTGTTTAAATTTTAGCGTGGTTTAGGTTTAGGGTTTAGTGTTTAGGGTTTTGAAGTGAGAGAAGCGTAAAAGACAGGGGAGAAGCAAGAGAGAGGAGAGAGAAAAAGAGATAGAGGAGAGAGAGAATAAAGAGTAGACAGAAAAAAGAGAGAAGAGTGAAAGTTAGAAAGAGGAGAAAGAGAGGAGAGAAGACAGAGGAGAGAGGAGAGAGGAGAGACAGAAAGAGTGAGAGAAGAGAGAGGAGAAAGACACAACAAAGAGACAGAGAGGAGCGAGGAAAGTGAGAGATAGGAGAAAGGCGAGAAAGAGAAAGAGAAAGAGGACAGAGAGGAGGGAGAGAATAATACATAATGGAGAGAAAGAGAGAGGAGAGAGAAAGAGAAAAAAATGAGAGAAAGAGGAGAGAGAGGAGAGAGGAGAGAGAGGAACGAATAAGAGAGAGAGTAGAAAGAGAGAGTTGAGAGAGAGAGGGGAGAGACAGAAAGATAGAGGGGAAGGAGAGAGTGGAGAGAGATAAAGGAGATAGAGAAATAGAGAGGAGAAAGAGAGAGAAAGAGAAAAACAGAGAAAGAGAGGATAAAGAGAAGAAAAAGGAGAGTGAAAAATTGAGAGATGACAAAAAGGAAAAAGAGTCGAGAGCAGCAACAGATGGAGAGAAAAAGGAGAGAAAGGAGATAAAGGTAAAGAGCAAGAATGGAGAGATGAAGAAAAAAAGAGAGAAGGAGAAGAGGTAGGAGAGAGAAAGAAACAGAAAAAAGGGAAAGTAGTAGTTTCAACTTTTCAGTCACTGGGGTAGTGTCTTCAGTCAATAACGAAGTACAGCAGGTTTCGGGTATTTCCCAGTTGTTTTGTGTGATTCGCGTGTAGTTTCAACTTTCAGTCACCGTTTCAGCATTTTTAGTCACGACGTGCAGCATGTGTCGGGGACTTTCCACTCGTTATGTGTGGTTCACGAGACGTATCAACTTTTCAGTCACCGGGACAGCGTTATCTATCACAAAGGACATGAAGCCGATTCCAGGGCGTACCCAGTCGTTTTTGGTGGATTGCGGGTTGTTTCACCTTTTCAGTCTTTGAAAGTTTTTTCAATCACTTTCTATGAGCAGCCCATTTTGAGAACTTCCCAGTCGTTTTGGGTGGTTGGCGGGTCGCTTCAACTTCTTAGTCACCAGTACAGCATTTTCTGTCAACTCCGACGTGCAGCCCGTTCAGAAGACTTACCAGTCGTTTTGGGAGCTTCACGGGTCGTTTGACCTTTTGAGTCACAGGGATATGTTTTCAGTCACTTTCGACGTACAGTTCTTTCTCAGGACTTCCCAGTCATTTTCGATGATTTGCGGGTCATTTCAACTTTTCAATCACCGAAGAAAAGTTTTCAGTCAATTCCAACGTGCAACCCGTTCCGTGGTCTTCCCACTCGTTTTGAGTTGTGTGCGGGTCGTTTCAACTTTTCTGCCAAAGGGGCAGCGATTCAGTCACTTCAGACATGCAACCCGTTCCGTAGTCTTCCAACTCGTTTTGAGCTGTGTGCGGGTCTTTTTAACTATTCTGTCAAATGAGCAACGTTTCAGTCATGTCAGACATGCAGCCCATCCGGTGACTTCCCATTCGTTTTGGGTGGTTCTCAAAACGTTTAAACTTTACAGTCACCGGGTAGAATTTTCAGTCATTTCTGACGTGCATCCCATTCCGGATACTTCCCAGTCGTTTTGGTGGATCACATGTTGTTTCAACTTCTTAGTCACCGGGGAAACTTTTTCAGTACCTTCCGACGTTCATCCCATAACGGAGACTTCCCAGTAAAGATGGGCGATTGGCGTTTCATTACAAGTTTTCAGTCATTGGGGCACTATTCTCAGTCAATTCCTATGAGCAGCCCGTTTCGATGACTTCTGAGTTCTTTTTTGCGTGGTTCGCTCGAAATTGGAATATTTCATTCACCTGGACAACGTTTTCAGTCAATTCCGACGTGCAGCTCGTTCCAGGAACTTCCCAGTTGTTTTGGGTAATTCTCAGGTCGTTTCAACTCTTCAGTCACCGCAAAATCATTTTCAGTTAATTCGGACGTGCAACCCATTCTGAGGACTTCCCAGTCTTTTTGTGAATTTTGTGGGTTGTTTGAACTTTTCAGTCACCCGGTAAGCATTTTAGTCACTTCCAATGTGAAGCACATTCCGGAGACTTCCCAGTCGTTTTCAGAGGTTCGCGAGTGTTTTCTATTTTCATTCACTTGGGGCAGCGTTTTCCGTAACTTCCTACGTGCAGCCCATTCGGTGACCTTCCCAGTCGTTTTTGGTGGTTTGTGAGTTGTTTCAACTTTACAGTAAGCGGGACTGCGGCACATTCCGGGTCTTCCAGTCGTTTAAGGAGGATCACGGTTCAAGTTTTCTGTCATCAGAGCAGCGTTCTCAATTAATTCCAACGTGCAGTTTAATATCGGGACTTCCTAGTCATTTTGGGTGATTCGCGGGTCATTTCAACTTTAAGTCAATGGGCAGTGTCTTCTGTCAATTTCTAAGTGCATCCCGTTCTGATGACCTCTCAATCCTTTTGTGTGGTTCGCGTGTCGTTTCAATATTCAGTTACCGATGCAGCGTTGTCAGTCATGTCCGACGTGCAGACCGTTTCATGGACTTACCATTTGTTTTGTGTGGTTCTCGGTTTCATTCAACTTTTCAGTAACAAGACACGCATTTTCAGTCACGTTATGCAGCACATTTCTGGGACTTCCCAGTCATTTCGGGTGGTTCACATACCGTTTCACCTTTAAAGTTTCTGGGGCAGTTCGTTTCTACATTTCACTGTTTAGGGGTAGCGTTTTTAGTCACTTTTAAATAGCCGCTGTGCCGGGGGTTCACCAGTCGCTTTTGGTGGATAGCAGATAGTTTCAACTTTTTAAGTCTCTGAGGCAGTGTTTTTCGTCACAACCGACATGAAATACGTTTCAGAGACAGTCGTTTTGTGTGGTTGGCGGGTCGAATAATTTTGTAAGTCACCAGCGCACCGATTTTAGTCACTTTCTACGGGCAACCCTTCCGGTGACTTATAAGATGTTTCGGGTGGTTCCCGGTTCGTTTCAACTTTTCAGTCAACAGTGCAGCGTTTTCAGTCACTTCTGACATGTCACCCATTCCTGTGACTACCCAGTCGTTTAGGCTTGTGCACGGGTCGTTTCAACTTTTCAGTCACCCGCGTAGCGTTTTCAATCACTTCCGACGTGCAACCCACTCCGTGGACTTCCCAGTTGCTTTGACTGGTTCGCTGATCGTTTCAAATTTACAGTCACCTGTGTAGCATTTTCACTTATTTCCGATGTGCAGCTCATTTCGAAAAATTACCAGTAGTTTCGTGTGGTTTCCAGGTCGTTTCAACTCTTCAGTCACTCGGGCATTGTTTTCAGTCACTCCCAAAGTGCAACTGATTCCTTGGTCTTCCCAGAGACATTAACAGGTTCGCGGGTC
>NW_027667766.1:755000-950000 GCF_963924665.1 Micromys minutus
TTTGCCCCACAATTAGGGGAATTTCTGCAATTTTGCTCCAAAATACGGGGAATTTCTGCCTTTTTGCCCAAAATAAGGAAAATGCATACCTTTTTGCCATAAAAAAGGGAAAATTTTTCATTTTTGCCCCAAATTTAAGGAAATTTCTGAATTTTTGCCCTGAAATATGTTAAATTTCTGCAATTTTAGCCCAAAATAAGGTGAATTTCTGCCTTTTTGCCCCAAAATAATGGGAATTTCTGCCTTTTTGCCCCAAAATAAGAAAAATTTTTGCCTTTTTTCTCTGAAATAACTGAAATTTCTGCAATTTTGCCCTAAAATAAGGAAAATTTCTGCAATTTTTTCCCATAATAAGGGAAATTTCTGGAATTTTGCCACAAAATAAGGGGAATTTCTGTTTTTTGCCCCACAATTCGGGAAATTTCTGCAATTTTGCCCCAAAATAAGGGGAATTTCTGCAATTTTTCCCCATAATAAGGGAAATTTCTGGAATTTTGCCACAAAATAAGGGGAATTTCTGTTTTTTTGCCCTCAAATAAAAGAAATTTCTGCAATTTTGCCCTAAAATGAGGGGAATTTCTACTTTTTGCCTCTAAATAAGTGGAATATCTGTCTTTTTCCCCAAAACAAAGGGAATTTCTGTCATTTTTACCCCAAAATAAGGAAAATTTCTGACTTATTACCCTGAAATAAGTGAAATTTCTGCAATTTTGTGCCAATATAAGGGAAATTTCTGCGTTTTTGCCCCCAAATAAGGGGAATTTCAGCCTTTTTACCTCAAAATAAGGGGAATTTCTTAATTTTGGCACATAATATTAGGAATTTCTGCCTTTTTGCCCCAAAATAAAACAAATTTCTGTCTTTTTTCCCTGAAATAAGTGAAATTTCTGCAATTTTGCCACAAAATAAGAAAAATTTCTAAAATTTTGCCCCAAAATAAGGGAAATTTCTGGAATTTTGCCCCAAAATAAGTGGAATTTCTGAGTTTGGCCCCAAAATAAGGAGAATTTCTGCCTTTTTGCCCCACAATTAGTGAAATTTCTGCAATTTTGCCCTAAAATAAGGGAAATTTCTGCAATTTTTCCCCATAATAAGGGAAATTTCTGCAATTTTGCTTCAAAATAAGGGGAATTTCTGTTTTTTGCCCCACAATTAGGGAAATTTCTGCAATTTTGCCCCAAAATATTCAGAATTTCTGCCTTTTGCCCCAAAATATGGGGAATTTCTGCCTTTTTGTCCGAAAATAAGAAAAATGCATACCTTTTTTCCCTAAAAAAGGGAAATTTCTTCATTTTTGCTCCAAAATAAGGGGAACTTTTGCCTTTTTGCCTCTTAATAAGTGGAATTTCTGTTTTTTTCCCCCAAAACAAAGAAAATTTCTGTCTTTTTTGCCCCAAAATAAGGAAAATTTCTGACTTATTACCATGAAATAAGTGAAATTTCTGCAAATTTGCCCCAAAAATAGGGAAATTTCTGCCTTTTGCCCCAAAATAAGGGGAATTTCAGCATTTTACCTCAAAATAAGGGGAATTTCTGCCTTTTTGCCCCAAAATAAGGAAAATTTCTGCCTTTTTTCCCTGAAATAATTAAAATTTTTGCAATTTTGCCCCAAAATAAGTGAAAATTTTGCAATTTTGGCCCAAAATAAGTGAAATTTATGCAATTTTGCCCCAAAATAAGAAAAATTTCTGGAATTTTGCCCCACACTTAGGGAAATTTCTGCAATTTTGCTCCAAAATACGGGGAATTTCTGCCTTTTTGCCCGAAATAAGGGGAATGCATACCTTTGTGCCATAAAAAAGGGAAATTTCTTCATTTCTGCCCCAAATTAAGGGAAATTTCTGACTTCTTGCCCTGAAATATGTGAAATTTCTGCAATTTTAGCCCAAAATAAGGTGAATTTCTCCCTTTTTGCCCCAAAGTAATGGGAATTTCTGCGTTTTTGCCCCAAAATAAAAAAATTTTTGCCTTTTTTCTCTGAAATAAGTGAAATTTCTGCAATTTTGCCCTAAAATAAGGGAAATTTCTGCAATTTTTCCCCATAATAAGGGAAATTTCTGGAATTTTGCCACAAAATAAAAAAAATTTCTGTTTTTTGCCCCCAAATAAGGGATATTTCTGCAATTTTGCCCTAAAATAAGGGGAATTTCTGCTTTTTTGCCTCTAAATAAGTGGAATTTCTGTCTTTTTCCCCCAAAACAAAGGGAATTTCTGTCATTTTTGCCCCAAAATAAGGGGAATATCTGTTATTTGCCCCACAATTAGGGAAATTTCTGCAATTTTGCCCCCAAATAAGGGAAATTTCTGCCTTTTGCCCCAAAATATGGGGAATTTCTGCCTTTTTGTCTGAAAATAAGAAGAATGCATACCTTTTTGCCATAAAAAGGGAAATTTCTTCATTTTTGCTCCAAAATAAGGGGAACTTTTGCCTTTTTGCCTCTAAATAAGTGGAATTTCTGTCTTTTTCCCCCAAAACAAAGGGAATTTCTGTCTTTTTGCCCCAAAATAAGGAAAATTTCTGACTTATAACCCCGAAATAAGTGAAATTTCTGCAAATTTGCCCCAAAATAAGAAAAATTTCTGCCTTTTTGCCTCCAAATAAGGGGAATTTCAGCCTTTTTTTCTCAAAAAAAGGGAATTTTCTGCATTTTTGCAACAAAATATTAGGAATTTCTGCATTTTTGCCACAAAATATTAGGAATTTCTGCCTTTTTGCCCCAAAATAAGGAAAATTTCTGCCTTTTTTCCTGGAAATAAGTGAAATTTCTGCAAATTTGCCCCAAAAAAAGGGAAATTTCTGCCTTTTGCCCCAAAATAAGGGGAATTTCTACTTTTTTGCCTCTAAATATGTGGAATTTCTGTCTTTTTCCCCAAAACAAAGAGAATTTCTGTCATTTTTACCCCAAAATAAGGAAAATTTCTGAATTTTTATCCTGAAATAAGTGAAATTTCTGCAATTTTGTCCCAATATAAGGGAAATTTCTGCGTTTTTGCCCCCAAATAAAAGGAATTTCAGCCTTTTTACCTAAAAATAAGGGGAATTTCTTAATTTTGGCACAAAATATTAGGAATTTCTGCCTTTTTGCCCCAAAATAAACCAAATTTCTGTCTTTTTTTTCTCTGAAATAAGTGAAATTTCTGCAATTTTGCCACAAAATAAGTAAAATTTCTACAATTTTGCCCCAAAATAAGGGAAATTTCTGGAATTTTGCCCCAAAATAAGTGGAATTTCTGAGTTTGGCCCCAAAATAAGGAGAATTTCTGCCTTTTTGCCCCACAATTAGTGAAATTTCTGCAATTTTGCCCTAAGATAAGGGAAATTTATGCAATTTATCCCCATAATAAAGGAAATTTCTGCAATTTTGCTTCAAAATAAGGGGAATTTCTGTTTTTTTGCCCCACAATTAGGGAAATTTCTGCAATTTTGCCCCCAAATAAGGGGAATTTCTGCCTTTTGCTCCAAAATATGGGGAATTTCTGCCTTTTCGTCTGAAAATAAGAAAAATGCATACCTTTTTGCCATAAAAAAGGGAAATTTCTTCTTTTTTGCTCCAAAATAAGGGGAACTTTTGCCTTTTTGCCTCTAAATAACTGGAATTTCTGTTTTTTTCCCCCAAAACAAAGAGAATTTCTGTTTTTTGGCCCCAAAATAAGGAAAATTTCTGACTTATTACCATGAAATAAGTGAAATTTCTGCAAATTTGCCCCAAAAAAAGGGAAATTTCTGCCTTTTGCCCCAAAATAAGAAAAATTTTTGCCTTTTTTCTCTGAAATAAGTGAAATTTCTGCAATTTTGCCCTAAAATAAGGGAAATTTCTGCAATTTTTCCCCATAATAAGGGAAATTTCTGGAATTTTGCCACAAAATAAGGGGAATTTCTGTTTTTTTGCCCCCAAATAAGGGAAATTTCTGCAATTTTGCCCTAAAATAAGGGGAATTTCTGCTTTTTTGCCTCTAAATAAGTCGAATTTCTGTCTTTTTCCCCCAAAACAAAGGGAATTTCTGTCATTTTTGCCCCAAAATAAGTAAAATTTCTGACTATTACCCTGAAATAAGTGAAATTTCTGCAATTTTGCCCCAATATAAGGGAAATTTCTGCCTTTTTGCCCCCAAATAAGGGGAATTTCAGCCTTTTTACCTCAAAATAAGGGGAATTTCTGAATTTTGGCACAAAATATTAGGAATTTCTCTTTTTTTGCCCCAAAATAAAAGAAAATTCTGCTTTTTTCCCTGAAATAAGTGAATTTTCTGCAATTTTGCCCCAAAATAAGTACAATTTCTGCAATTTTGCCCCAAAATAAGGGAAATTTCTGGAATTTTGCCCCAAAATAAGTGGAATTTCTGAGTTTTCCCCAAAAATAAGGAGAATTTCTGCCTTTTTGCGCCACAATTAGTGAAATTTCTGCAATTTTGCCGTAAAATAAGGGAAATTTCTGCAATTTTTCCTCATAATAAGGGAAATTTCTGCAATTTTGCCCCAAATAAGGGGAATTTTGTTTTTTGCCCCACAATTAGGGAAATTTCTGCAATTTTGCCAAAAAATAAGGGAAATTACTGCCTTTTGCCCCAAAATATGGGGAATTTCTGCCTTTTTGTCTGAAAATAAGAAGAATGCATAACTTTTTGCCATAAAAAAGAGAAATTTCTTCATTTTTGCTTTAAAATAAGGGGAACTTTTGCCTTTTTGCCTTTAAATAAGTGAAATTTCTGTCTTTTTCCCCCAAAACAAAGGGAATTTCTGTCTTTTTTGCCCCAAAATAAGGAAAATTTCTGACTTATAACCCTGAAATAAGTGAAATTTCTGCAAATTTGCCACAAAATAAGAAAAATTTCTGCCTTTTTGCCCCCAATAAGAGGAATTACAGCCTTTTTATTTCAAAATAAGGGAAATTTCTGCAATTTTGCAACAAAATATTAGGAATTTCTGCCTTTTTGCCCCAAAATAAGAAAAATTTCTGCCTTTTTTTCGGAAATAAGTGAAATTTCTGCAAATTTGCCCCAAAAAAGGGAAATTTCTGCCTTTTGCCCCAAAAAAAGGGGAATTTCAGCATTTTACCTCAAAATAAGGGAAATTTCTGATTTTTGCAACAAAATATGGAGAATTTCTGCCTATTTGCCCCAAAATAAGGAAAATTTCTACCTATTTTCCCTGAAATAAGTGAAATTTCTGCAATTTTGCCCCAAAATAAGTGAAATTTCTGCAATTTTGCCCCAAAATAAGGAAAATTTCTGGAATTTTGCCCCACAATTAGGGGAAATTCTGCAATTTTGCTCCAAAATACGGGGAATTTCTGCCTTTTTGCCCGAAATAAGGGGAATGCATACCTTTTTGCCATAAAAAAGGGAAATTTCTTCCTTTTTGCCCCAAATTAAGGGAAATTTCTGACTTCTTGCCTTGAAATATGTGAAATTTCTGCAATTTTAGCCCAAAGTAAGGTGAATTTCTGCCTTTTTGCCCCAAAGTAATGGGAATTTCTGCCTTTTTGCCCCAAAATAAAAAAAATTTTTCCTTTTTTCTCTGAAATAAGTGAATTTTCTGCAATTTTGCCCTAAAATAAGGGAAATTTCTGCAATTTTTCCCCATAATAAGGGAAATTTCTGGAATTTTGCCACAAAATAAGGGGAATTTCTGTTTTTTTGCCCGTAAATAAGGGAAATTTCTGCAATTTTGCCCTAAAATAAGGGGAATTTCTGCATTTTGCCTCTAAATAAGTGGAATTACTGTCTTTTTCCCCCAAAACAAAGGGAATTTCTGTCATTTTTCCCCCAAAATAAGGAAAATTTCTGACTTATTACCCTGAAATAAGTGAAATTTCTGCAATTTTTCCCCAATATAAGCGAAATTTCTTCCTTTTTGCCCCCAAATAAGGGAAATTTCAGCCTTTTTACCTCAAAATAAAGGGAATTTCTGAATTTTGGCACAAAATATTAGGAATTTCTGCCTTTTTGCCCCAAAATAAAAAAATTTCTGCCTTTTTTCCCTAAAATAAGTGAAATTTCTGCAATTTTGCCCCAAAATAAGTAAAATTTCTACAATTTTGCCCCAAAATAAGGGAAATTTCTGGAATTTTGCTCCAAAATAAGTGGAATTTCTGAGTTTGGCCCCAAAATAAGGAGAATTTCTGCCTTTTTGCGCCACAATTAGTGAAATTTCTGCAATTTTGCCGTAAAATAAGGGAAATTTCTGCAATTTTTCCTCATAATAAGGGAAATTTCTGCAATTTTGCCCCAAAATAAGGGGAATTTCTGTTTTTTGCCCCACCATTAGGGAAATTTCTGCAATTTTGCCGAAAAATAAGGGAAATTTCGGCCTTTTGCCCCAAAATATGGGGAATTTCTGCCTTTTTGTCTGAAAATAAGAAGAATGCATAACTTTTTGCCATAAAAAAGAGAAATTTCTTCATTTTTGCTTTAAAATAAGGGGAACTTTTGCCATTTTGCCTCTAAATAAGTGAAATTTCTGTCTTTTTCCCCCAAAACAAAGGGAATTTCTGTCTTTTTTGCCCCAAAATAAGGAAAATTTCTGACTTATAACCCTGAAATAAGTGAAATTTCTGCAAATTTGCCCCAAAATAAGAAAAATTTCTGCCTTTTTGCCCCCAAATAAGGAAAATTTCAGCCTTTTTATTTCAAAATAAGGGAAATTTCTGCATTTTTGCAACAAAATATTAGGAATTTCTTCCTTTTTGCCCCAAAATAAGAAAAATTTCTGCCTTTTTTTTCGGAAATAAGTGAAATTTCTGCAAATTTGCCCCAAAAAAGGGAAATTTCTGCCTTTTGCCCCCAAAAAAAGGGAATTTCAGCATTTTACCTCAAAATAAGGGAAATTTCTGATTTTTGCAACAAAATATGGAGAATTTCTGCCTTTTTGCCCCAAAATAAGGAAAATTTCTTCCTATTTTCCCTGAAATAAGTGAAATTTCTGCAATTTTGTCCCAAAATAAGTGAAATTTCTGCAATTTTGCCCCAAAATAAGGAAAATTTCTGGAATTTTGCCCCACAATTAGGGGAAATTCTGCAATTTTGCTCCAAAATACGGGGAATTTCTGCCTTTTTGCCCGAAATAAGGGGAATGCATACCTTTTTGCCATAAAAAAGGGAAATTTCTTCATTTTTGCCCCAAATTAAGGGAAATTTCTGACTTCTTGCCTTGAAATATGTGAAATTTCTGCAATTTTAGCCCAAAGTAAGGTGAATTTCTGCCTTTTTGCCCCAAAGTAATGGGAATTTCTGCCTTTTTGCCCCAAAATAAAAAAAATTTTTCCTTTTTTCTCTGAAATAAGTGAATTTTCTGCAATTTTGCCCTAAAATAAGGGAAATTTCTGCAATTTTTCCCCATAATAAGGGAAATTTCTGGAATTTTGCCACAAAATAAGGGGAATTTCTGTTTTTTTGCCTGTAAATAAGGGAAATTTCTGCAATTTTGCCCTAAAATAAGGGGAATTTCTGCATTTTGCCTCTAAATAAGTGGAATTACTGTCTTTTTCCCCCAAAACAAAGGGAATTTCTGTCATTTTTGCCCCAAAATAAGGAAAATTTCTGACTTATTACCCTGAAATAAGTGAAATTTCTGCAATTTTGCCCCAATATAAGGGAAATTTCTTCCTTTTTGCCCCCAAATAAGGGAAATTTCAGCCTTTTTACCTCAAAATAAAGGGAATTTCTGAATTTTGGCACAAAATATTAGGAATTTCTGCCTTTTTGCCCCAAAATAAAAAAATTTCTGCCTTTTTTCCCTAAAATAAGTGAAATTTCTGCAATTTTGCCCCAAAATAAGGAAAATTTCTGGAATTTTGCCCCACAATTAGGGGAAATTCTGCAATTTTGCTCCAAAATACGGGGAATTTCTGCCTTTTTGCCCAAAATAAGGGGAATGCATACCTTTTTGCCATAAAAAAGGGAAATTTCTTCATTTTTGCCCCAAATTAGGGGAAATTTCTGACTTTTTGCCCTGAAATATGTGAAATTTCTGCAATTTTAGCCCAAAATAAGGTGAATTTCTGCCTTTTTGTCCCAAAATAATGGGAATTTCTGCCTTTTAGCCCCAAATAAGAAAAATTTTTGCCTTTTTTCTCTGAAATAAGTGAAATTTCTGCAATTTTGCCCTAAAATAAGGGAAATTTCTGCCTTTTGCCCCAAAATATGGGGAATTTCTGCTTTTTTGTCTGAAAATAAGAAGAATGCATAACTTTTTTGCCATAAAAAAGGGAAATTTCTTCATTTTTGCTCCAAAATAAGGGGAACTTTTGCCTTTTTGCCTCTAAATAAGTGGAATTTCTGTCCTTTTCCCTCAAAACAAAGGCAATTTCTGTCTTTTTTGCCCCAAAATAAGGAAAATTTCTGACTTATAACCCTGAAATAAGTGAAATTTCTGCAAATTTGCCCCAAAATAAGAAATATTTCTGCCTTTTTGGCCCTAAATAAAGGGAATTTCAGCCTTTTTATCTCAAAATAAGAGAAATTTCTGCATTTTTGCAACAAAACATTAGGAATTTCTGCATTTTTGCCACAAAATATTAGGAATTCCTGCTTTTTTGCCGCAAAATAAGGAAAATTTCTGCCTTTTTTCCTGGAAATAAGTGAAATTTCTGCAAATTTGCCCCCAAAAAAGGGAAATTTCTGCCTTTTGCCCCAAAATAAGGGGAATTTCAGCGTTTTACCTCAAAATAAGGGAAATTTCTGATTTTTGCCCCAAAATATGGAGAATTTCTGCCTTTTTCCCCAAAATAAGGAAAATTTCTGCCTTTTTTCCCTGAAATAAGTGAAATTTCTGCAATTTTGCACCAAAATAAGTGAAATTTCTGAAATTTTGCCCCAAAATAAGTAAAATTTCTGCAATTTGCCCCAAAATAAGGGAAATTTCTTGAATTTTTCCCCAAATTAAGTGGAATTTCTGAGTTTTGCCTAAAATAAGGAGAATTTCTGCCTTTTTGCGCCACAATTAGTGAAATTTCTGCAATTTTGCCGTAAAATAAGGGAAATTTCTGCAATTTTTCCTCATAATAAGGGAAATTTCTGCAATTTTGCCCCAAAATAAGGGGAATTTCTGTTTTTGTCCCACAATTAGGGAAATTTCTGCAATTTTGCCCAAAAATAAGGGAAATTTCTGATTTTTGCACCAAAATATGGAGAATTTCTGCCTTTTTCCCCAAAATAAGGAAAATTTCTGCCTTTTTTCCCTGAAATAAGTGAAATTTCTGCAATTTTGCCCCAAAATAAGTGAAATTTCTGCAATTTTGCCCCAAAATAAGGAAAATTTCTGGAATTTTGCCCCACAATTAGGGGAATTTCTGCAATTTTGCTCCAAAATATGGGGAATTTCTGCCTTTTTGCCCAAAATAGAGGGAATGCATACCTTTTTGCCATAAAAAAGGGAAATTTCTTCATTTTTGCCCCAAATTAAGGGAAATTTCAGAATTTTTGCACTGATATATGTTAAATTTCTGCAATTTTAGCCTAAAATAAGGTGAATTTCTGCCTTTTTGCCCCAAAATAATGGGAATTTCTGCCTTTTTGCCCCAAAATAAGAAAAATTTTTGCCTTTTTTCTCTGAAATAACTGAAATTTCTGCAATTTTGCCCTAAAATAAGGGAAATTTCTGCAATTTTTTCCCATAATAAGGGAAATTTCTAGAATTTTGCCACAAAATAAGGGGAATTTCTGTTTTTTTGCTCCCAAATAAGGGAAATTTCTGCAATTCTGCCCTAAAATAAGGGGAATTTCTGCTTTTTTGCCTCTAAATAAGTGGAATTTCTGTCTTTTTCCCCCAAAACAAAGGGAATTTCTGACATTTTCGCCCCAAAATAAGGAAAATTTCTGACTTATTACCCTGAAATAGGTGAAATTTCTGCAATTTTGCCCCAAAATAAGAAAAATTTCTGCCTTTTTGCCCCTAAATAAGGGGAATTTCAGCCTTTTTATTTCAAAATAAGGGAAATATCTGCATTTTTGCAACAAAATATTAGGAATTTCTGCTTTTGCCCCAAAATAAGGAAAAATTTATGCCTTTTATTCCTGAAATAAGTGAAATTTCTGCAATTTTGCCCCAAAATAAGTGAAATTTCTGCAATTTTGCCCCAAAATAAAGAAAATTTCTCGAATTTTGCCCCACAATTAGGGGAATTTCTGCCATTTTGTTCCAAAATACGGGTAATTTCTGCCTTTTTGCCCAAAATAAGGGGAATGCATACCTTTTTGCCATAAAAATAGGAAATTTCTTCATTTTTGCCCCAATTTGAGGGAAATTTCTGACTTTTTGCCCTGAAATATGTGAAATTTCTGCAATTTTAGCCCAAAATAAGGGAAATTTCTGCAATTTTTCCCCATAATAAGGGAAATTTCTGCAATTTTGCCACAAAATAAGGGGAATTTCTGTTTTTTGCCCCACAATTAGGGAAATTTCTGCAATTTTGCCCCAAAATAAGGAGAATTTCTGCCTTTTGCCCCAAAATATGGGGAATTTCTGCCTTTTTGTCTGAAAATAAGAAAAATGCATACCTTTTTGCCATAAAAAAGGGAAATTTCTTCATTTTTGCTCCAAAATAAGGGGAACATTTGCCTTTTTGCCTCTAAATTAGAGGAATTTCTGGTTTTTTTTCCCCAAAACAAAGAGAATTTCTGTCTTTTTTGCCCCAAAATAAAAAAAATTTCTGACTTATTACCATGAAATAAGTGAAATTTCTGCAAATTTGTCCCAAAAATAGGAAAATTTCTGCCTTTTGCCCCAAAATAAGTAAAATTTCAGCATTTTCCCTCAAAATAAGGGGAATTTCTGCCTTTTTGCCCCAAAATAAGGAAAATTTCTGCCTTTTTTCTCTGAAATAAGTGAAATTTCTGCAATTTTGCCTTAAAATAAGTGAAATTTCGGCAATTTTGCCCCAAAGTAAGGGAAATTTCTGCAATTTTGCCCCAAAATAAGTGGAATTTCTGAGTTTTTTTCAAAAATAAGGAGAATTTCTGCATTTTTGCCCCACAATTAGGGGAATTTCTGCAATTTTGCTCCAAAATACGGGGAATTTCTGCCTTTTTGCCCGAAAATAAAGGGAATGCATACCTTTTTGCCATAAAAAAGGGAAATTTCTTCATTTTTGCCACAAATTAATGGAAATTTCTGCCTTTTTGCCCTGAAATATGTGAAATTTCTGCAATTTTAGCCCAAAATAAGGTGAATTTCTGCCTTTTTGCCCCAAAATAATGGGAATTTCTGCCTTTTTGCCCCAAAATAAGAAAAATTTTTGCCTTTTTTCTCTGAAATAAGTGAAATTTCTGCAATTTTGCCCAATTTAAAGGAAATTTCTGCAATTTTTCCCCATAATAAGGGAAATTTCTGGAATTTTGCCCCAAAATAAGAGGAATTTCTGGTTTTTTGCCCCCAAATAAGGGAAATTTCTGCAATTTTCTCCTAAAATAAGGGGAATTTCTGCTTTTTTGCCTCTAAATAAGTGGAATTTCTGTCTTTTTCCCCCAAAACAAAGGGAATTTCTATCATTTTTGCCCCAAAATAAGGAAAATTTCTGACTTATTAACCTGAAATAAGTGAAATTTCTGCAATTTTGCCCCAAAATAAGGAAAATTTCTGGAATTTTGCGTCACAATTAGGGGAAATTCTGCAATTTTGCTCCAAAATACGGGGAATTTCTGCCTTTTTGCCCGAAATAAGGGGAATGCATACCTTTTTGCCATAAAAAAGGGAAATTTCTTCATTTTTGCCCCAAATTAAGGGAAATTTCTGACTTCTTGCCTTGAAATATGTGAAATTTCTGCAATTTTAGCCCAAAGTAAGGTGAATTTCTGCCTTTTTGCCCCAAAGTAATGGGAATTTCTGCCTTTTTGCCCCAAAATAAAAAAAATTTTTCCTTTTTTCTCTGAAATAAGTGAATTTTCTGCAATTTTGCCCTAAAATAAGGGAAATTTCTGCAATTTTTCCCCATAATAAGGGAAATTTCTGGAATTTTGCCACAAAATAAGGGGAATTTCTGTTTTTTTGCCCGTAAATAAGGGAAATTTCTGCAATTTTGCCCTAAAATAAGGGGAATTTCTGCATTTTGCCTCTAAATAAGTGGAATTACTGTCTTTTTCCCCCAAAACAAAGGGAATTTCTGTCATTTTTGCCCCAAAATAAGGGAAATTTCTGACTTATTACCCTGAAATAAGTGAAATTTCTGCAATTTTGCCCCAATATAAGGGAAATTTCTTCCTTTTTGCCCCCAAATAAGGGAAATTTCAGCCTTTTTACCTCTAAATAAAGGGAATTTCTGAATTTTGGCACAAAATATTAGGAATTTCTGCCTTTTTGCCCCAAAATAAAAAAATTTCTGCCTTTTTTCCCTAAAATAAGTGAAATTTCTGCAATTTTGCCCCAAAATAAGTAAAATTTCTACAATTTTGCCCCAAAATAAGGGAAATTTCTGGAATTTTGCTCCAAAATAAGTGGAATTTCTGAGTTTGGCCCCAAAATAAGGAGAATTTCTGCCTTTTTGCGCCACAATTAGTGAAATTTCTGCAATTTTGCCGTAAAATAAGGGAAATTTCTGCAATTTTTCCTCATAATAATGGAAATTTCTGCAATTTTTCCCCAAAATAAGGGGAATTTCTGTTTTTTGCCCCACCATTAGGGAAATTTCTGCAATTTTGCCAAAAAATAAGGGAAATTTCGGCCTTTTGCCCCAAAATATGGGGAATTTCTGCCTTTTTGTCTGAAAATAAGACGAATGCATAACTTTTTGCCATAAAAAAGAGAAATTTCTTCATTTTTGCTTTAAAATAAGGGGAACTTTTGCCTTTTTGCCTCTAAATAAGTGAAATTTCTGTCTTTTTCCCCCAAAACAAAGGGAATTTCTGTCTTTTTTGCCCCAAAATAAGGAAAATTTCTGACTTATAACCCTGAAATAAGTGAAATTTCTGCAAATTTGCCCCAAAATAAGAAAAATTTCTGCCTTTTTGCCCCCAAATAAGGAAAATTTCAGCCTTTTTATTTCAAAATAAGGGAAATTTCTGCATTTTTGCAACAAAATATTAGGAATTTCTGCCTTTTTGCCCCAAAATAAGAAAAATTTCTGCCTTTTTTTTCGGAAATAAGTGAAATTTCTGCAAATTTGCCCCAAAAAAGGGAAATTTCTGCCTTTTGCCCCCAAAAAAGGGGAATTTCAGCATTTTACCTCAAAATAAGGGAAATTTCTGATTTTTGCCCCAAAATATGGAGAATTTCTGCCTTTTTCCCCAAAATAAGGAAAATTTCTGCCTTTTTTCCCTGAAATAAGTGAAATTTCTGCAATTTTGCACCAAAATAAGTGAAATTTCTGAAATTTTGCCCCAAAATAAGTAAAATTTCTGCAATTTTGCCCCAAAATAAGGGAAATTTCTTGAATTTTTCCCCAAATTAAGTGGAATTTCTGAGTTTTGCCTAAAATAAGGAGAATTTCTGCCTTTTTGCGCCACAATTAGTGAAATTTCTGCAATTTTGCCGTAAAATAAGGGAAATTTCTGCAATTTTTCCTCATAATAAGGGAAATTTCTGCAATTTTGCCCCAAAATAAGGGGAATTTCTGTTTTTGTCCCACAATTAGGGAAATTTCTGCAATTTTGCCCAAAAATAAGGGAAATTTCTGATTTTTGCACCAAAATATGGAGAATTTCTGCCTTTTTCCCCAAAATAAGGAAAATTTCTGCCTTTTTTCCCTGAAATAAGTGAAATTTCTGCAATTTTGCCCCAAAATAAGTGAAATTTCTGCAATTTTGCCCCAAAATAAGGAAAATTTCTGGAATTTTGCCCCACAATTAGGGGAATTTCTGCAATTTTGCTCCAAAATATGGGGAATTTCTGCCTTTTTGCCCAAAATAGAGGGAATGCATACCTTTTTGCCATAAAAAAGGGAAATTTCTTCATTTTTGCCCCAAATTAAGGGAAATTTCAGAATTTTTGCACTGATATATGTTAAATTTCTGCAATTTTAGCCTAAAATAAGGTGAATTTCTGCCTTTTTGCCCCAAAATAATGGGAATTTCTGCCTTTTTGCCCCAAAATAAGAAAAATTTTTGCCTTTTTTCTCTGAAATAACTGAAATTTCTGCAATTTTGCCCTAAAATAAGGGAAATTTCTGCAATTTTTTCCCATAATAAGGGAAATTTCTAGAATTTTGCCACAAAATAAGGGGAATTTCTGTTTTTTTGCTCCCAAATAAGGGAAATTTCTGCAATTCTGCCCTAAAATAAGGGGAATTTCTGCTTTTTTGCCTCTAAATAAGTGGAATTTCTGTCTTTTTCCCCCAAAACAAAGGGAATTTCTGTCATTTTCGCCCCAAAATAAGGAAAATTTCTGACTTATTACCCTGAAATAGGTGAAATTTCTGCAATTTTGCCCCAAAATAAGAAAAATTTCTGCCTTTTTGCCCCTAAATAAGGGGAATTTCAGCCTTTTTATTTCAAAATAAGGGAAATATCTGCATTTTTGCAACAAAATATTAGGAATTTCTGCTTTTGCCCCAAAATAAGGAAAAATTTATGCCTTTTTTTCCTGAAATAAGTGAAATTTCTGCAATTTTGCCCCAAAATAAGTGAAATTTCTGCAATTTTGCCCCAAAATAAAGAAAATTTCTCGAATTTTGCCCCACAATTAGGGGAATTTCTGCCATTTTGCTCCAAAATACGGGTAATTTCTGCCTTTTTGCCCAAAATAAGGGGAATGCATACCTTTTTGCCATAAAAATAGGAAATTTCTTCATTTTTGCCCCAATTTGAGGGAAATTTCTGACTTTTTGCCCTGAAATATGTGAAATTTCTGCAATTTTAGCCCAAAATAAGGGAAATTTCTGCAATTTTTCCCCATAATAAGGGAAATTTCTGCAATTTTGCCACAAAATAAGGGGAATTTCTGTTTTTTGCCCCACAATTAGGGAAATTTCTGCAATTTTGCCCCAAAATAAGGAGAATTTCTGCCTTTTGCCCCAAAATATGGGGAATTTCTGCCTTTTTGTCTGAAAATAAGAAAAATGCATATCTTTTTGCCATAAAAAAGGGAAATTTCTTCATTTTTGCTCCAAAATAAGGGGAACATTTGCCTTTTTGCCTCTAAATTAGAGGAATTTCTGGTTTTTTTTCCCCCAAACAAAGAGAATTTCTGTCTTTTTTGCCCCAAAATAAAAAAAATTTCTGACTTATTACCATGAAATAAGTGAAATTTCTGCAAATTTGTCCCAAAAATAGGAAAATTTCTGCCTTTTGCCCCAAAATAAGTAAAATTTCAGCATTTTCCCTCAAAATAAGGGGAATTTCTGCCTTTTTGCCCCAAAATAAGGAAAATTTCTGCCTTTTTTCTCTGAAATAAGTGAAATTTCTGCAATTTTGCCTTAAAATAAGTGAAATTTCGGCAATTTTGCCCCAAAGTAAGGGAAATTTCTGCAATTTTGCCCCAAAATAAGTGGAATTTCTGAGTTTTTTTCAAAAATAAGGAGAATTTCTGCATTTTTGCCCCACAATTAGGGGAATTTCTGCAATTTTGCTCCAAAATACGGGGAATTTCTGCCTTTTTGCCCGAAAATAAAGGGAATGCATACCTTTTTGCCATAAAAAAGTGAAATTTCTTCATTTTTGCCACAAATTAAGGGAAATTTCTGCCTTTATGCCCTGAAATATGTGAAATTTCTGCAATTTTAGCCCAAAATAAGGTGAATTTCTGCCTTTTTGCCCCAAAATAATGGGAATTTCTGCCTTTTTGCCCCAAAATAAGAAAAATTTTTGCCTTTTTTCTCTGAAATAACTGAAATTTCTGCAATTTTGCCCTATTTAAAGGAAATTTCTGCAATTTTTCCCCATAATAAGGGAAATTTCTGGAATTTTGCCCCAAAATAAGAGGAATTTCTGTTTTTTTGCCCCCAAATAAGGGAAATTTCTGCAATTTTCTCCTAAAATAAGGGGAATTTCTGCTTTTTTGCCTCTAAATAAGTGGAATTTCTGTCTTTTTCCCCCAAAACAAAGGGAATTTCTATCATTTTTGCCCCAAAATAAGGAAAATTTCTGACTTATTACCCTGAAATAAGTGAAATTTCTGCAATTTTGCCCCAATATAAGGAAAATTTCTGCCTTTTTGCCCCCAAATAAGGGGAATTTCAGCCTTTTTACCTCAAAATAAGGGGAATTTCTGAATTTTGGCACAAAATATTAGGAATTTCTGCTTTTTTGCCCAAAATAAGGAAAATTTCTGCTTTTTTCCCTGAAATAAGTGAAATTTCTGCAATTTTGCCCCAAAATAAGTAAAATTTCTGCAATTTTGCCCCAAAATAAGGGAAATTTCTGGAATTTTGCCCCAAAATAAGTGGAATTTCTGAGTTTTGCCCCAAAATAAGGAGAATTTCTGCATTTTTGCGCCACAATTAGTGAAATTTCTGCAATTTTGCCGTAAAATAAGAGAAATTTCTGCAATTTTTCCTCATAATAAGGGAAATTTCTGCAATTTTGCCCCAAAATAAGGGGAATTTCTTTTTTTGCCCCACAATTAAAGAAATTTCTGCAATTTTGCCCAAAAATAAGGGGAATTTCTGCTTTTTTGCCTCTAAATAAGTGGAATTTCTGTCTTTTTGTCTGAAAATAAGAAGAATGCATACCTTTTTGCCATAAAAAAGGGAAATTTCTTCGTTTTTGCTCCAAAATAAGGGGAACTTTTGCCTTTTTGCCTCTAAATAAGTAGAATTTCTGTCCTTTTCCCCCAAAACAAAGAAAATTTCTGTCTTTTTTGCCCAAAATTAAGGAAAATTTCTGACTTATACCCTGAAATAAGTGAAATTTCTGCAAATTTGCCCCAAAATAAGAAAAATTTCTTCCTTTTTGCCTTCAAATAAGGGGAATTTCAGCCTTTTTATCTCAAAATAAGGGAAATTTCTGCATTTTTGCAACAAAATATTAGGAATTTCTGCATTTTTGCCACAAAATATTAGGAATTTCTGACTTTATGCCCCAAAATAAGGAAAATTACTGCCTTTTTTCCCGGAAATAAGTGAAATGTTTGCAAATTTGACCCAAAAAAAAGGGAAATTTCTGCCTTTTGCCCCAAAATAAGGGGAATTTCAGCATTTTACCTCAAAATAAGGGAAATTTCTGATTTTTGCACCAAAATATGGAGAATTTCTGCCTTTTTGCCAAAAAATGAGGAAAATTTCTGCCTTTTTTCCCTGAAATAAGTAAAATTTCTGCAATTTTGCCCCAAAATAAGTGAAATTTCTGCAATTTTGCTCAAAATAAGGAAAATTTCTGGAATTTTGCCCCACAATTAGGGGAATTTCTGCAATTTTGCTACAAAATACGAGGAATTTCTGCCTTTTTGCCCGAAATAAGGGGAATGCATACCTTTTTGCCGTAAAAAAAAGAGAAATTTCTTCATTTTTGCCCCAAATTAAGGGAAATTTCTGACTTTTTGCCCTGAAATATGTGAAATTTCTGCAATTTTAGCCCAAAATAAAGTGAATTTCTGCCTTTTTGCCCCAAAATAATGGGAATTTCTGCCTTTTTGCCCCAAAATAAGAAAAAATTTTTGCCTTTTTTCTCTGAAATAAGTGAAATTTCTGCAATTTTGCCCTAAAATAAGGGAAATTTCTGCCATTTTTCCCCATAATAAGGGAAATTTCTGGAATATTGCCCCAAAATAAGGGGAATTTCTGTTTTTTTGCCCCCAAATAAGGGAAATTTCTGCAACTTTGCCCAAAAATAAGGGGAATTTCTGCTTTTTTGCCTCTAAATAAGTGGAATTTCTGTCTTTTTCCCCCAAAACAAAGGGAATTTCTGTCATTTTTGCCCCAAAATAAGGAAAATTTCTGACTTATACCCTGAAATAAGTGAAATTTTTGCAATTTTGCCCTAAAATAAGGGGAATTTCTGCTTTTTTGCCTCTAAATAAGTGGAATTTCTGTTTTTTTCCCCCAAAACAAAGAGAATTTCTGTCTTTTTTGCCCCAAAATAAAGAAAATTTCTGACGTATAACCCTGAAATAAGTGAAATTTTTGCAAATTTGCCCCAAAAATAGGTAAATTTCTGCCTTTTGCCCCAAAATATGGGGAATTTCAGCATTTTACCTCAAAATAAGGGGAATTTCTGCATTTTTGCCACAAAATATTAGGAATTTCTGCCTTTTTGCCCCAAAATAAGGAAAATTTCTGCCTTTTTTCCCTGAAATAAGTGAAATTTCTGCAATTTTGCCCCAAAATAAGTGAAATTTCTGCAATTTTGCCCCAAAATAATAGAAATTTTTGCAATTTTGCCCCAAAATAAGTGGAATTTCTTAGTTTTTCCCCAAAATAAAGAGAATTTCTGCCTTTTTGCCCCACAATTAGGAGAATTTCTGCAATTTTGCTCCAAAATACGGGGAATTTCTGCCTTTTTGCCCGAAATAAGGGGGATGCATACCTTTTTGCCATAAAAAAGGGAAATTTCTTCATTTTTGCCCCAAATTAAGGGAAATTTCTGACTTTTTGCCCTGAAATATGTGAAATTTCTGCAATTTTAGCCCAAAATAAGGTGAATTTCTGCTTTTTTGCCCCAAAATAATGGGAATTTCTGCCTTTTTGCCCCAAAATAAGAAAAATTTTTGCCTTTTTTCTCTGAAATAAGTGAAATTTCTGCAATTTTGCCCTATTTAAAGGAAATTTCTGCAATTTTTCCCCATAATAAGGGAAATTTCTGGAATTTTGCCCCATAATAAGGGGAATTTCTGTTTTTTGCCCCCAAATAAGGGAAATTTCTGCAATTTTGCCCTAAAATAAGGGGAATTTCTGCTTTTTTGCCTCTAAATAAGTGGAATTTCTGTCTTTTTCCCCCAAAACAAAGGGAATTTCTATCATTTTTGCCCCAAAATAAGGAAAATTTCTGACTTATTACCCTGAAATAAGTGAAATTTCTGCAATTTTGCCCCAATATAAGGAAAATTTCTGCCTTTTTGCCCCCAAATAAGGGGAATTTCAGCCTTTTTACCTCAAAATAAGGGGAATTTCTGAATTTTGGCACAAAATATTAGGAATTTCTGCTTTTTTGCCCCAAAATAAGGAAAATTTCTGCTTTTTTCCCTGAAATAAGTGAAATTTCTGCAATTTTGCCCCAAAATAAGTAAAATTTCTGCAATTTTGCCCCAAAATAAGGGAAATTTCTGGAATTTTGCCCCAAAATAAGTGGAATTTCTGAGTTTTGCCCCAAAATAAGGAGAATTTCTGCATTTTTGCGCCACAATTAGTGAAATTTCTGCAATTTTGCCGTAAAATAAGAGAAATTTCTGCAATTTTTCCTCATAATAAGGGAAATTTCTGCAATTTTGCCCCAAAATAAGGGGAATTTCTTTTTTTTTGCCCCACAATTAAAGAAATTTCTGCAATTTTGCCCAAAAATAAGGGGAATTTCTGCTTTTTTGCCTCTAAATAAGTGGAATTTCTGTCTTTTTGTCTGAAAATAAGAAGAATGCATACCTTTTTGCCATAAAAAAGGAAAATTTCTTCATTTTTGCTCCAAAATAAGGGGAACTTTTGCCTTTTTGCCTCTAAATAAGTGGAATTTCTGTCCTTTTCCCCCAAAACAAAGGCAATTTCTGTCTTTTTTGCCCCAAAATAAGGAAAATTTCTGACTTATAACCCTGAAATAAGTGAAATTTCTGCAAATTTGCCCCAAAATAAGAAAAATTTCTGCCTTTTTGCCCCCAAATAAGGAGAATTTCAGCCTTTTTATCTCAAAATAAGGGAAATTTCTGCATTTTTGCAACAAAATATTAGGAATTTCTGCATTTTTTGCCACAAAATATTAGGAATTTCTGCCTTTTTGGCCCAAAATAAGGAAAATTTCTGCCTTTTTTCCCGGAAATAAGTGAAATTTCTGCAAATTTGCCTCCCAAATAGGGAAATTTCTGCCTTTTGCCCCAAAATAAGGGGAATTTCAGCATTTTACCTCAAAATAAGGGACATTTCCTATTTTTGCACCAAAATATGGAAAATTTCTGCCTTTTTGCCCCAAAATAAGGAAAATTTCTGCCTTTTTTCCCTGAAATAAGTGAAATTTCTGCAATTTTGCCCCAAAATAAGTGAAATTTCTGCAATTTTGCCCTAAAATAAGGAAAATTTCTGGAATTTTGCCCCACAATTAGGGGAATTTCTGCAATTTTGCTTCAAAATACAGGGAATTTCTGCCTTTTTGCCCAAAATAAGGGGAATGCATACCTTTGTGCCATAAAAAAGGGAAATTTCTTCATTTTTGCCCCAAATTAAGGGAAATTTTTGACTTTTTGCCCTGAAATATGTGAAATTTCTGCAATTTTAGCGCAAAATAAGGTGAATTTCTGCCTTTTTGCCTCAAAATAAGAAAAATTTTTGCCTTTTTTCTCTGAAATAAGTGAAATTTCTGCAATTTTGCCCTAAAATAAGGGAAATTTCTGCAATTTTTCTCCATAATAAGGGACATTTCTGCAATTTTGCCACTAAATAAGGGGAATTTCTGTTTTTTGCCCCACAATTAGGGAAATTTCTGCAATTTTGCCCCAAAATAAGGAGAATTTCTGCCTTTTGCCCCAAAATATGGGGAATTTCTGCCTTTTTGTCCAAAAATAAGAAAAATGCATACTATTTTGCCATTAAAAAGGGAAATTTCTTCATTTTTGCTCCAAAATAAGGGGAACTTTTGCCTTTTTGCCTCTAAATAAGAGGAATTTCTGTTTTTTTTTCCTCAAAACAAAGAGAATTTCTGCCTTTTTGCCCCAAAATAAGAAAAATTTCTGACTTTTTACCATGAAATAAGTGAAATTTCTGCAAATTTGTCCCAAAAATAGGAAAATTTCTGCCTTTTGCCCCAAAATAAGGAAAATTTCAGCATTTTACCTCAAAATAAGGGGAATTTCTGCATTTTTGCTACAAAATATTAGGAATTTCTGCTTTTGCCCCAAAATAAGAAAAATTTCTGCCTTTTTTCCCTGAAATAAGTAAAATTTCTTTGCCCCAAAATAAGGGAAATATCTGGAATTTTTCCCCAAATTAAGTGGAATTTCTGAGTTTTGCCCCAAAATAAGGAGAATTTCTGCCTTTTTGCGCCACAATTAGTGAAATTTCTGCAATTTTGCCATAAAATAAGGGAAATTTCTTCAATTTTTCCCCATAATAAGGGAAATTTCTGGAATTTTGCCCCAAAATAAGGGGAATTTCTGGTTTTTTGCCCCCAAATAAGGGAAATTTCTGCAATTTTGCCCTAAAATAAGGAAAATTTCTGCTTTTTTGTCTCTAAATAAGTGGAATTTCTGTCTTTTTGTCTGAAAATAAGAAGAATGCATACCTTTTTGCCATAAAAAAGGGAAATTTCTTCATTTTTGCTCCAAAATAAGGGGAACTTTTGCCTTTTTGCCTCTAAATAAGTGGAATTTCTGTCTTTTCCCCCAAAACAAAGGCAATTTCTGTCTTTTTTGCCCCAAAATAAGAAAAATTTCTGACTTATAGCCCTAAGTGAAATTTCTGCAAATTTGCCCCAAAATAAGAAAAATTTCTGCCTTTTTGCCCCCAAATAAGGGGAATTTCAGCCTTTTTATCTCAAAATAAGGGAAATTTCTGCATTTTTGCAACAAAATATTAGGAATTTCTGCCTTTTTGCCCCAAAATAAGGAAAATTTCTGCTTTTTTTCCCGGAAATAAGTGTAATTTCTGCAAATTTGCCCCAAAAAAGGGAAATTTCTGCCTTTTGCCCCAAAATATGGGGAATTTCAGCATTTTACCTCAAAATAAGGGAAATTTCTGATTTTTGCACCAAAATATGGAGAATTTCTGCCTTTTTGCCCCAAAATAAGGAAAATTTCTGCCTTTTTTCCCTGAAATAAGTGAAATTTCTGCAATTTTGCCCCAAAATAAGTGAAATTTCTGCAATTTTGCCCCAAAATAAGGGAAATTTCTGGAATTTTGCCGCACAATTAGGGGAATTTCTGCAATTTTGCTCCAAAATACAGGGAATTTCTGCCTTTTTGTCCGAAATAAGGGGAATGCATACCTTTTTGCCATAAAAAAGAGAAATTTCTTCATTTTTGCCCCAAATTAATGGAAATTTCTGCCTTTTTGCCCTGAAATATGTGAAATTTCTGCAATTTTAGCCCAAAATAAGGTGAATTTCTGCCTTTTTGCCCCAAAATAATGGGAATTTCTGCCTTTTTGCCCCAAAATAAGAAAAATTTGTGCCTTTTTTCTCTGAAATAAGTGAAATTTATGCAATTTTGCCCGAAAATAAGAAAAATTTCTGCAATTTTTCCCCATAATAAGGGAAATTTCTGGTATTTTGCCACAAAATAAGGGGAATTTCTGTATTTTTGCCCCCAAATAAGGGAAATTTCTGCAATTTTGCCCTAAAATAAAGGGAATTTCTGCTTTTTTGCCTCCAAATAAGTGGAATCTGTCTTTTTCCCCCAAAACAAAGGGAATTTCTGTCATTTTTGCCCCAAAATAAGGAAAATTTCTGACTTATTACCCTGAAATAAGTGAAATTTCTGCAAATTTGCCCCAAAAATAGGGAAATTTCTGCCTTTTGCCCCAAATAAGGGAAATTTCAGCATTTTACCTAAAAATAAGGGAAATTTCTGATTTTTGCACCAAAATATGGAGAATTTCTGCCTTTTTGCCCCAAAATAAGGAAAATTTCTCCCTTTTTTTCTCTAAAATAAGTGAAATTTCTGCAATTTTGCACCAAAATAAGGGAAATTTCTGCATTTTTGCCTCCATATAAGGGGAATTTCAGCCTTTTTACCTCAAAATAAGGGAAATTTCTGCATTTTTGCAACAAAGTATTAGGAATTTCTGCATTTTTGCCACAAAATATTAGGAATTTCTGCATTTTTGCCCCAAAATAAGGAAAATTTCTGGCTTTTTTTCCTGAAATAAGTGAAATTTCTGCAATTTTGCCTCAAAATAAGGGAAATTTCTGCAATTTTGTCCCAAAATAAGTGGAATTTCTGAGTTTTGTCCAAAAATAAGGAGAATTTCTGCATTTTTGCCCCACAATTAGGGGAATTTCTGCAATTTTGCTCCAAAATATGGGGAATTTCTGCCTTTTTGCCTGAAAATAAGGGGAATGCATACCTTTTTGCCATAAAAAAGGGAAATTTCTTCACTTTTGCCCCAAATTAAGGGAAATTTCTGCCTTTTTGCCCGGAAATATGTAAAATTTCTGCAATTTTAGCCCAAAATAAGGTGAATTTCTGCCTTTTTGCCCCAAAATAATGAGAATTTCTGCCCTTTTGCCCCAAAATAAGAAAAATTATTGCTTTTTTTTCTCTGAAATAAATGAAATTTCTGCAATTTTGCCCTAAAATAAAAGAAATTTCTGCAATTTTCCCCCATAATAAAGATAATTTCTGGAATTTTGCCCCAAAATAAGGAGAATTTCTGTTTTTTTGCCCCCAAATAAGGGAAATTTCTGCAATTTTGCCCTAAAATAGGGGGAATTTCTGCTTTTTTGCCTCTAAATAAGTGGAATTTCTGTCTTATTCCCCCAAAACAAAGGGAATTTCTTTCATTATTGCCCCAAAATAAGGAAAATTTCTGACTTATTACCCTGAAATAATTGAAATTTCTGCAATTTTGCCCCAATATAAGGGAAATTTCTGCCTTTTTGACCCCAAATAAGGGGAATTTCAGCCTTTTTACCTCAAAATAATAGGAATTTCTGAATTTTGGCACTAAACATTAGGAATTTCTGCCTTTTTGCCCCAAAATAAGGAAAATTTCTGCCTTTTTTCCCTGAAATAAGTGAAATTTCTGCAATTTTGTCCCAAAATAAGTAAAATTTCTGCAATTTTTCTTCAAAATAAAGAAAATTTCTGGAATTTTGCCCCAAAATAAGTGGAATTTCTGAGTTTTGCCCCAAAATATGGAGGATTTCTGCCTTTTTGCCCCACAATTAGTGTAATTTCTACAATTTTGCCCTAATTTAAGGGTAATTTCTGCAATTTTTCCCATAATAAGGGAAATTTCTGAAATTTTGCTTCAAAATAAGAGAAATTTCTGTTTTTTGCCACACAATTAGTAAAATTTCTGCAATTTTGCCCCAAAATAAGGAAAATCTCTGGAATTTTGCCCCAAAATAAGTGGAATTTCTGAGTTTTGCCCCAAATTAGAAGAATTTCTGCCTTTTTGCCCCACAATTAGGGATATTTCTGCAATTTTGCTCCAAAATACGGGGAATTTCTGCCTTTTTGCCCGAAAATAAAGAGAATGCATAACTTTTTGCCATAAAAAATGGAAATTTCTTCATTTTTGCCCCAAATTAATGGAAATTTCTGCCTTTTTGCCCTGAAATATGTGAAATTTCTTCAATTTTAGCCCAAAATAAGGTGAATTTCTGCCATTTTGCCCCAAAATAATGGGAATTTCTGCCTTTTTGCCCCAAAATAAGAAAAATTTTTGCCTTTTTTCTCTGAAATAAGTGAAATTTCTGCAATTTTGCCCTAAAATAAGGGAAATTTCTGCAATTTTTTTCCATAATAAGGGAAATTTCTGGAAATTTGCCACAAAATAAAGGGAATTTCTGTTTTTTTGCCCCCAAATAAGGGAAATTTCTGAAATTTTCTCCTAAAATAAGGGGAATTTCTGCTTTTTTGCCTCTAAATAAGTGGAATTTCTGTCTTTTTCCCCCAAAACAAAGGGAATTTCTGTCATTTTGGCCCCAAAATAAGGAAAATTTCTGACCCTTTACCCTAAAATAAGTGAAATTTCTGCAATTTTGTCCCAATATATGGGAAATTTCTGGCTTTTTGCCCCAAAATAAGGGGAATTTCAGCCTTTTTACCTCAAAATAAGGGGAATTTCTGAATTTTGGCACAAAATATTAGGAATTTCTGCATTTTTGCCCAAAATAAGGAAAATGTCTGCTTTTTTCCCTGAAATAAGTGAAATTTCTGCAATTTTGCCCCAAAATAAGTAAAATTTCTGCAATTTTGCCCCAAAATAAGGGAAATTTCTGGAATTTTGCCCCAAAATAAGTGGAATTTCTGAGTTTTGCCCCAAAATAAGGAGAATTTCTGCATTTTTGTGCCACAATTAGTGAAATTTCTGCAATTTTGCCGTAAAATAAGAGAAATTTCTGCAATTTTTCCTCATAATAAGGGAAATTTCTGCAATTTTGCCCCAAAATAAGGGGAATTTCTTTTTTTGCCCCACAATTAAAGAAATTTCTGCAATTTTGCCCAAAAATAAGGGGAATTTCTGCTTTTTTGCCTCTAAATAAGTGGAATTTCTGTCTTTTTGTCTGAAAATAAGAAGAATGCATACCTTTTTGCCATAAAAAAGGGAAATTTCTTCGTTTTTGCTCCAAAATAAGGGGAACTTTTGCCTTTTTGCCTCTAAATAAGTAGAATTTCTGTCCTTTTCCCCCAAAACAAAGAAAATTTCTGTCTTTTTTGCCCAAAATTAAGGAAAATTTCTGACTTATACCCTGAAATAAGTGAAATTTCTGCAAATTTGCCCCAAAATAAGAAAAATTTCTTCCTTTTTGCCTTCAAATAAGGGGAATTTCAGCCTTTTTATCTCAAAATAAGGGAAATTTCTGCATTTTTGCAACAAAATATTAGGAATTTCTGCATTTTTGCCACAAAATATTAGGAATTTCTGACTTTATGCCCCAAAATAAGGAAAATTACTGCCTTTTTTCCCGGAAATAAGTGAAATGTTTGCAAATTTGACCCAAAAAAAAGGGAAATTTCTGCCTTTTGCCCCAAAATAAGGGGAATTTCAGCATTTTACCTCAAAATAAGGGAAATTTCTGATTTTTGCACCAAAATATGGAGAATTTCTGCCTTTTTGCCAAAAAATGAGAAAAATTTCTGCCTTTTTTCCCTGAAATAAGTAAAATTTCTGCAATTTTGCCCCAAAATAAGTGAAATTTCTGCAATTTTGCTCAAAATAAGGAAAATTTCTGGAATTTTGCCCCACAATTAGGGGAATTTCTGCAATTTTGCTACAAAATACGAGGAATTTCTGCCTTTTTGCCCGAAATAAGGGGAATGCATACCTTTTTGCCGTAAAAAAAAGAGAAATTTCTTCATTTTTGCCCCAAATTAAGGGAAATTTCTGACTTTTTGCCCTGAAATATGTGAAATTTCTGCAATTTTAGCCCAAAATAAAGTGAATTTCTGCCTTTTTGCCCCAAAATAATGGGAATTTCTGCCTTTTTGCCCCAAAATAAGAAAAAATTTTTGCCTTTTTTCTCTGAAATAAGTGAAATTTCTGCAATTTTGCCCTAAAATAAGAGAAATTTCTGCAATTTTTCCCCATAATAAGGGAAATTTCTGGAATATTGCCACAAAATAAGGGGAATTTCTGTTTTTTTGCCCCCAAATAAGGGAAATTTCTGCAACTTTGCCCAAAAATAAGGGGAATTTCTGCTTTTTTGCCTCTAAATAAGTGGAATTTCTGTCTTTTTCCCCCAAAACAAAGGGAATTTCTGTCATTTTTGCCCCAAAATAAGGAAAATTTCTGACTTATACCCTGAAATAAGTGAAATTTTTGCAATTTTGCCCTAAAATAAGGGGAATTTCTGCTTTTTTGCCTCTAAATAAGTGGAATTTCTGTTTTTTTCCCCCAAAACAAAGAGAATTTCTGTCTTTTTTGCCCCAAAATAAAGAAAATTTCTGACGTATAACCCTGAAATAAGTGAAATTTTTGCAAATTTGCCCCAAAAATAGGTAAATTTCTGCCTTTTGCCCCAAAATATGGGGAATTTCAGCATTTTACCTCAAAATAAGGGGAATTTCTGCATTTTTGCCACAAAATATTAGGAATTTCTGCCTTTTTGCCCCAAAATAAGGAAAATTTCTGCCTTTTTTCCCTGAAATAAGTGAAATTTCTGCAATTTTGCCCCAAAATAAGTGAAATTTCTGCAATTTTGCCCCAAAATAATAGAAATTTTTGCAATTTTGCCCCAAAATAAGTGGAATTTCTTAGTTTTTCCCCAAAATAAAGAGAATTTCTGCCTTTTTGCCCCACAATTAGGAGAATTTCTGCAATTTTGCTCCAAAATACGGGGAATTTCTGCCTTTTTGCCCGAAATAAGGGGGATGCATACCTTTTTGCCATAAAAAAGGGAAATTTCTTCATTTTTGCCCCAAATTAAGGGAAATTTCTGACTTTTTGCCCTGAAATATGTGAAATTTCTGCAATTTTAGCCCAAAATAAGGTGAATTTCTGCCTTTTTGCCCCAAAATAATGGGAATTTCTGCCTTTTTGCCCCAAAATAAGAAAAATTTTTGCCTTTTTTCTCTGAAATAAGTGAAATTTCTGCAATTTTGCCCTATTTAAAGGAAATTTCTGCAATTTTTCCCCATAATAAGGGAAATTTCTGGAATTTTGCCCCATAATAAGGGGAATTTCTGTTTTTTGCCCCCAAATAAGGGAAATTTCTGCAATTTTGCCCTAAAATAAGGGGAATTTCTGCTTTTTTGCCTCTAAATAAGTGGAATTTCTGTCTTTTTCCCCCAAAACAAAGGGAATTTCTATCATTTTTGCCCCAAAATAAGGAAAATTTCTGACTTATTATCCTGAAATAAGTGAAATTTCTGCAATTTTGCCCCAATATAAGGAAAATTTCTGCCTTTTTGCCCCCAAATAAGGGGAATTTCAGCCTTTTTACCTCAAAATAAGGGGAATTTCTGAATTTTGGCACAAAATATTAGGAATTTCTGCTTTTTTGCCCCAAAATAAGGAAAATTTCTGCTTTTTTCCCTGAAATAAGTGAAATTTCTGCAATTTTGCCCCAAAATAAGTAAAATTTCTGCAATTTTGCCCCAAAATAAGGGAAATTTCTGGAATTTTGCCCCAAAATAAGTGGAATTTCTGAGTTTTGCCCCAAAATAAGGAGAATTTCTGCATTTTTGCGCCACAATTAGTGAAATTTCTGCAATTTTGCCGTAAAATAAGAGAAATTTCTGCAATTTTTCCTCATAATAAGGGAAATTTCTGCAATTTTGCCCCAAAATAAGGGGAATTTCTTTTTTTTTGCCCCACAATTAAAGAAATTTCTGCAATTTTGCCCAAAAATAAGGGGAATTTCTGCTTTTTTGCCTCTAAATAAGTGGAATTTCTGTCTTTTTGTCTGAAAATAAGAAGAATGCATACCTTTTTGCCATAAAAAAGGAAAATTTCTTCATTTTTGCTCCAAAATAAGGGGAACTTTTGCCTTTTTGCCTCTAAATAAGTGGAATTTCTGTCCTTTTCCCCCAAAACAAAGGCAATTTCTGTCTTTTTTGCCCCAAAATAAGGAAAATTTCTGACTTATAACTCTGAAATAAGTGAAATTTCTGCAAATTTGCCCCAAAATAAGAAAAATTTCTGCCTTTTTGCCCCCAAATAAGGAGAATTTCAGCCTTTTTATCTCAAAATAAGGGAAATTTCTGCATTTTTGCAACAAAATATTAGGAATTTCTGCATTTTTTGCCACAAAATATTAGGAATTTCTGCCTTTTTGGCCCAAAATAAGGAAAATTTCTGCCTTTTTTCCCGGAAATAAGTGAAATTTCTGCAAATTTGCCTCCCAAATAGGGAAATTTCTGCCTTTTGCCCCAAAATAATGGGAATTTCAGCATTTTACCTCAAAATAAGGGACATTTCCTATTTTTGCACGAAAATATGGAAAATTTCTGCCTTTTTGCCCCAAAATAAGGAAAATTTCTGCCTTTTTTCCCTGAAATAAGTGAAATTTCTGCAATTTTGCCCCAAAATAAGTGAAATTTCTGCAATTTTGCCCTAAAATAAGGAAAATTTCTGGAATTTTGCCCCACAATTAGGGGAATTTCTGCAATTTTGCTTCAAAATACAGGGAATTTCTGCCTTTTTGCCCAAAATAAGGGGAATGCATACCTTTGTGCCATAAAAAAGGGAAATTTCTTCATTTTTGCCCCAAATTAAGGGAAATTTTTGACTTTTTGCCCTGAAATATGTGAAATTTCTGCAATTTTAGCGCAAAATAAGGTGAATTTCTGCCTTTTTGCCTCAAAATAAGAAAAATTTTTGCCTTTTTTCTCTGAAATAAGTGAAATTTCTGCAATTTTGCCCTAAAATAAGGGAAATTTCTGCAATTTTTCTCCATAATAAGGGACATTTCTGCAATTTTGCCACTAAATAAGGGGAATTTCTGTTTTTTGCCCCACAATTAGGGAAATTTCTGCAATTTTGCCCCAAAATAAGGAGAATTTCTGCCTTTTGCCCCAAAATATGGGGAATTTCTGCCTTTTTGTCCAAAAATAAGAAAAATGCATACTATTTTGCCATTAAAAAGGGAAATTTCTTCATTTTTGCTCCAAAATAAGGGGAACTTTTGCCTTTTTGCCTCTAAATAAGAGGAATTTCTGTTTTTTTTTCCTCAAAACAAAGAGAATTTCTGCCTTTTTGCCCCAAAATAAGAAAAATTTCTGACTTTTTACCATGAAATAAGTGAAATTTCTGCAAATTTGTCCCAAAAATAGGAAAATTTCTGCCTTTTGCCCCAAAATAAGGAAAATTTCAGCATTTTACCTCAAAATAAGGGGAATTTCTGCATTTTTGCTACAAAATATTAGGAATTTCTGCTTTTGCCCCAAAATAAGAAAAATTTCTGCCTTTTTTCCCTGAAATAAGTAAAATTTCTGCAATTTTGCCCCAAAATAAGGGAAATATCTGGAATTTTTCCCCAAATTAAGTGGAATTTCTGAGTTTTGCCCCAAAATAAGGAGAATTTCTGCCTTTTTGCGCCACAATTAGTGAAATTTCTGCAATTTTGCCATAAAATAAGGGAAATTTCTTCAGTTTTTCCCCATAATAAGGGAAATTTCTGGAATTTTGCCCCAAAATAAGGGGAATTTCTGGTTTTTTGCCCCCAAATAAGGGAAATTTCTGCAATTTTGCCCTAAAATAAGGAAAATTTCTGCTTTTTTGCCTCTAAATAAGTGGAATTTCTGTCTTTTTGTCTGAAAATAAGAAGAATGCATACCTTTTTGCCATAAAAAAGGGAAATTTCTTCATTTTTGCTCCAAAATAAGGGGAACTTTTGCCTTTTTGCCTCTAAATAAGTGGAATTTCTGTCTTTTCCCCCAAAACAAAGGCAATTTCTGTCTTTTTTGCCCCAAAATAAGAAAAATTTCTGACTTATAGCCCTGAAATAAGTGAAATTTCTGCAAATTTGCCCCAAAATAAGAAAAATTTCTGCCTTTTTGCCCCCAAATAAGGGGAATTTCAGCCTTTTTATCTCAAAATAAGGGAATTTTCTGCATTTTTGCAACAAAATATTAGGAATTTCTGCCTTTTTGCCCCAAAATAAGGAAAATTTCTGCTTTTTTTCCCGGAAATAAGTGTAATTTCTGCAAATTTGCCCCAAAAAAGGGAAATTTCTGCCTTTTGCCCCAAAATATGGGGAATTTCAGCATTTTACCTCAAAATAAGGGAAATTTCTGATTTTTGCACCAAAATATGGAGAATTTCTGCCTTTTTGCCCCAAAATAAGGAAAATTTCTGCCTTTTTTCCCTGAAATAAGTGAAATTTCTGCAATTTTGCCCCAAAATAAGTGAAATTTCTGCAATTTTGCCCCAAAATAAGGGAAATTTCTGGAATTTTGCCGCACAATTAGGGGAATTTCTGCAATTTTGCTCCAAAATACAGGGAATTTCTGCCTTTTTGTCCGAAATAAGGGGAATGCATACCTTTTTGCCATAAAAAAGAGAAATTTCTTCATTTTTGCCCCAAATTAATGGAAATTTCTGCCTTTTTGCCCTGAAATATGTGAAATTTCTGCAATTTTAGCCCAAAATAAGGTGAATTTCTGCCTTTTTGCCCCAAAATAATGGGAATTTCTGCCTTTTTGCCCCAAAATAAGAAAAATTTGTGCCTTTTTTCTCTGAAATAAGTGAAATTTATGCAATTTTGCCCGAAAATAAGGGAAATTTCTGCAATTTTTCCCCATAATAAGGGAAATTTCTGGTATTTTGCCACAAAATAAGGGGAATTTCTGTATTTTTGCCCCCAAATAAGGGAAATTTCTGCAATTTTGCCCTAAAATAAAGGGAATTTCTGCTTTTTTGCCTCCAAATAAGTGGAATCTGTCTTTTTCCCCCAAAACAAAGGGAATTTCTGTCATTTTTGCCCCAAAATAAGGAAAATTTCTGACTTATTACCCTGAAATAAGTGAAATTTCTGCAAATTTGCCCCAAAAATAGGGAAATTTCTGCCTTTTGCCCCAAATAAGGGGAATTTCAGCATTTTACCTAAAAATAAGGGAAATTTCTGATTTTTGCACCAAAATATGGAGAATTTCTGCCTTTTTGCCCCAAAATAAGGAAAATTTCTCCCTTTTTTTCTCTAAAATAAGTGAAATTTCTGCAATTTTGCACCAAAATAAGGGAAATTTCTGCATTTTTGCCTCCATATAAGGGGAATTTCAGCCTTTTTACCTCAAAATAAGGGAAATTTCTGCATTTTTGCAACAAAGTATTAGGAATTTCTGCATTTTTGCCACAAAATATTAGGAATTTCTGCATTTTTGCCCCAAAATAAGGAAAATTTCTGGCTTTTTTTCCTGAAATAAGTGAAATTTCTGCAATTTTGCCTCAAAATAAGGGAAATTTCTGCAATTTTGTCCCAAAATAAGTGGAATTTCTGAGTTTTGTCCAAAAATAAGGAGAATTTCTGCATTTTTGCCCCACAATTAGGGGAATTTCTGCAATTTTGCTCCAAAATATGGGGAATTTCTGCCTTTTTGCCTGAAAATAAGGGGAATGCATACCTTTTTGCCATAAAAAAGGGAAATTTCTTCACTTTTGCCCCAAATTAAGGGAAATTTCTGCCTTTTTGCCCGGAAATATGTAAAATTTCTGCAATTTTAGCCCAAAATAAGGTGAATTTCTGCCTTTTTGCCCCAAAATAATGAGAATTTCTGCCCTTTTGCCCCAAAATAAGAAAAATTATTGCTTTTTTTTCTCTGAAATAAATGAAATTTCTGCAATTTTGCCCTAAAATAAAAGAAATTTCTGCAATTTTCCCCCATAATAAAGATAATTTCTGGAATTTTGCCCCAAAATAAGGAGAATTTCTGTTTTTTTGCCCCCAAATAAGGGAAATTTCTGCAATTTTGCCCTAAAATAGGGGGAATTTCTGCTTTTTTGCCTCTAAATAAGTGGAATTTCTGTCTTATTCCCCCAAAACAAAGGGAATTTCTTTCATTATTGCCCCAAAATAAGGAAAATTTCTGACTTATTACCCTGAAATAATTGAAATTTCTGCAATTTTGCCCCAATATAAGGGAAATTTCTGCCTTTTTGACCCCAAATAAGGGGAATTTCAGCCTTTTTACCTCAAAATAATAGGAATTTCTGAATTTTGGCACTAAACATTAGGAATTTCTGCCTTTTTGCCCCAAAATAAGGAAAATTTCTGCCTTTTTTCCCTGAAATAAGTGAAATTTCTGCAATTTTGTCCCAAAATAAGTAAAATTTCTGCAATTTTTCTTCAAAATAAAGAAAATTTCTGGAATTTTGCCCCAAAATAAGTGGAATTTCTGAGTTTTGCCCCAAAATATGGAGGATTTCTGCCTTTTTGCCCCACAATTAGTGTAATTTCTACAATTTTGCCCTAATTTAAGGGTAATTTCTGCAATTTTTCCCATAATAAGGGAAATTTCTGAAATTTTGCTTCAAAATAAAGGGGAAATTCTGTTTTTTGCCCCACAATTAGTGAAATTTCTGCAATTTTGCCCCAAAATAAGGAAAATCTCTGGAATTTTGCCCCAAAATAAGTGGAATTTCTGAGTTTTGCCCCAAATAAGGAGAATTTCTGCCTTTTTGCCCCACAATTAGGGAAATTTCTGCAATTTTGCTCCAAAATACGGGGAATTTCTGCCTTTTTGCCGGAAAACAAGGGGAATGCGAAACTTTTTGCCATAAAAAAATGGAAATTTCTTCATTTTTGCCCCAAATTAATGGAAATTTCTGCCTTTTTGCCCTGAAATATGTGAAATTTCTTCAATTTTAGTCCAAAATAAGGTGAATTTCTGCCTTTTTGCCCCAAAATAATGGGAATTTCTGCCTTTTTGCCGCAAAATAAGAAAAATTTTTTCCTTTTTTCTCTGAAATAAGTGAAATTTCTGCAATTTTGCCCTAAAGTAAGGCAAATTTCTGCAATTTTTTTCCATAATAAGGGAAATTTCTGGAATTTTGCCACAAAATAAAGGGAATTTCTGTTTTTTTGCCCCCAAATAAGGAAAATTTCTGCAATTTTGCCCTATAATAGGGGGAATTTCTGCTTTTTTGCCTCTAAATAAGTGGAATATCTGTCTTTTTCCCCCAAAACAAAGGGAATTTCTGTCATTTTTGCCCCAAAATAAGGAAAATTTCTGACTTATTACCCTGAAATAAGTGAAATTTCTGCAATTTTGTCCCAATATAAGGGAAATTTCTGCCTTTTTGCCCCCAAATAAGGGGAATTTCAGCCTTTTTACCTCAAAATAAGTGGAATTTCTGAATTTTGGCACCAAATATTGGGAATTTCTGCCTTTTTGCCCCAAAATAAAAAAAAATTCTGCCTTTTTTCCCTGAAATAAGTGAAATTTCTGAAATTTTGCCCCAAAATAAGAAAAATTTCTGGAATTTTGCCCCAAAATAAGTGGAATTTCTGAGTTTTGCCCCAAAATATGGAGGATTTCTAACTTTTTGCCCCACAATTAGTGAAATTTCTACAATTTTGCCCTAAAATAAGGGAAATTTCTGCAATTTTTCCCCATAATAAGGGAAATTTCTGCAATTTTGCTTTAAAATAAGGGAAATTTCTGTTTTTTGCCACACAATTAGTAAAATTTCTGCAATTTTGCCCCAAAATAAGGAAAATCTCTGGAATTTTGCCCCAAAATAAGTGGAATTTCTGAGTTTTGCCCCAAATTAGAAGAATTTCTGCCTTTTTGCCCCACAATTAGGGATATTTCTGCAATTTTGCTCCAAAATACGGGGAATTTCTGCCTTTTTGCCCGAAAATAAAGAGAATGCATAACTTTTTGCCATAAAAAATGGAAATTTCTTCATTTTTGCCCCAAATTAATGGAAATTTCTGCCTTTTTGCCCTGAAATATGTGAAATTTCTTCAATTTTAGCCCAAAATAAGGCGAATTTCTGCCATTTTGCCCCAAAATAATGGGAATTTCTGCCTTTTTGCCCCAAAATAAGAAAAATTTTTGCCTTTTTTCTCTGAAATAAGTGAAATTTCTGCAATTTTGCCCTAAAATAAGGGAAATTTCTGCAATTTTTTTCCATAATAAGGGAAATTTCTGGAAATTTGCCACAAAATAAAGGGAATTTCTGTTTTTTTGCCCCCAAATAAGGGAAATTTCTGCAATTTTGCCCTAAAATAAGGGGAATTTCTGCTTTTTTGCCTCTAAATAAGTGGAATTTCTGTCTTTTTCCCCCAAAACAAAGGGAATTTCTGTCATTTTGGCCCCAAAATAAGGAAAATTTCTGACCTATTACCCTAAAATAAGTGAAATTTCTGCAATTTTGTCCCAATATATGGGAAATTTCTGCCTTTTTGCCCCCAAATAAGGGGAATTTCAGCCTTTTTACCTCAAAATAAGGGGAATTTCTGAATTTTGGCACCAAATATTAGGAATTTCTGCCTTTTTGCCCCAAAATAAAAAAATATTCTGCCTTTTTTCCCTGAAATAAGTGAAATTTCTGCAATTTTGCCCCAAAATAAGGCAAATTTCTGGAATTTTGCCCCAAAATAAGTGGAATTTCTGAGTTTTGCCCCAAAATAAGGAGAATTTCTGCCTTTTGCCCCACAATTAGTGAAATTTCTGCAATTTTGCCCTAAAATAAAGGAAATTTAGGCAATTTTTCCCCATAATAAGGGAAAGTTCTGCAATTTTGCTTCAAAATAAGGGGAATTTCTGTTTTTTGTCCCACAATTTGGGAAATTTCTGCAATTTTGTACTAAAATAATGGAAATTTCTGCAATTTTTTTCAAAATAAGGGGAATTTCTGCCTTTTGCCCCAAAATATGGGGAATTTCTGCCTTTTTGTCTGAAAATAAGAAGAATGCATACCTTTTTGCCATAAAAAAGGGAAATTTCTTCATTTTTGCTCAAAAATAAGGGGACCATTTGCCTTTTTGCCTCTAAATAAGTGGAATTTCTGTCTTTTTTCCCAAAAACAAAGGGAATTTCTGTCTTTTTTTGCCCCAAAATAAGAAAAATTTCTGACTTATAACCCTGAAATAAGTGAAATTTCTGCAAATTTGGCCCAAAATAAGAAAAATTTCTGCCTTTTTGCCCCCAAATAAGGGGAATTTCAGCCTTTTTGCCTCAAAATAGGGGAAATTTCTGCATTTTTGCAACAAAATATTAGGAATTTCTGCATTTTTGCCACAAAATATTAGGAATTTCTGCCTTTTTCCCCAAAATAAGGAAAATTTCTGCCTTTTTTTCCGTGAAATAAGTGAAATTTCTGCAATTTTGCCCCAAAATTAGTGAAATTTCTGCAATATTGCCCCAAAATAAAAGAAATTTCTGCAATTTTGCCCCAAAATAAGTGGAATTTCTGAATTTTGCCCCAAGATAAAGAGAATTTCTGCCTTTTGCCCCACAATTAGGGGAATTTATGCAATTTTGCTCCATAATACAAGGAATTTCTGCCTTTTTGCCTGAAAATAAGAAGAATGCATACCTTTTTGCCATAAAAAAGGGAAATTTCTTCATTTTTGCCACAAATTAAGGGAAATTTCTGCCTTTTTGCCCTGAAATATGTAAAATTTCTGAATATTTACCCCAAAATAAGGTGAATTTCTGCCTTTTTGCCCCAAAATAATGGGAAATTCTTCCATTTTGCTCCAAAATAAGAAAAATTTTTGCATTTTTCTCTGAAATAAGTGAAATTTCTGAAATTTTGCCCTAAAATAAGGGAAATTTCTGCAATATTTTCCCATAATAAAGATAATTTCTGGAATTTTGTCCCAAAATAAGGGAATTTCTGTTTTTTGCCCCCAAATAAGGAAAATTTCTGCAATTTTGCTCTAAAATAAGGGGAATTTCTGCTTTTTGCCTCTAAATAAGTGGAATTTCTGTCTTTTTCGCCCAAAACAAAGAAAATTTCTGTCATTTTTTCCCCAAAATAAGGAAAATTTCTGACTTATTACCCTGAAATAAGTGAAATTTCTGCAATTTTGCCCCAATATAAGGAAAATTTCTGCGTTTTTGCCCCCAAATAAGGAGAATTTCAGCCTTTTTACCTCAAAATAAGGGGAATTTCTGAATTTCGGGCAAAAAATATTAGGAATTTCTGCCTTTTTGCCCCAAAATAAAAAAAAATTTCTGCCTTTTTTCCCTGAAATAAGTGAAATTTCTGCAATTTTGCCCTATAATAATTAAAATTTCTGCAATTTTGCCCCAAAATAAGGGAAATTTCTAGAATTTTGACCCAAAATAATTGGAATTTCTGAGTTTTTTTCCAAAAAAAAGAAGAATTTCTGCCTTTTTGCCCCACAATTAGTGAAATTTCTGCAATTTTGCCCTAAAATAAGGGAAATTTCTGCAATTTTTCCCCATAATAAGGGAAATTTCTGCAATTTTGCTTCAAAATAAGGGGAATTTCTGTTTTTTGCCCCAAAATCAGGGAAATTTCTGCAATTTTGCCCCAAAATAAGGGGAATTTCTGCCTTTTGCCCCAAAATATGGGGAATTTCTGCCTTTTTGTCCGAAAATAAGAATGCATATCTTTTTGCCATAAAAAAGGGAAATTTCTTCATTTTTGCTCCAAAATAAGGGGAACTTTTGCCTTTTTGCTTCTAAATAAGTGGAATTTCTCTTTTTTTCCCCCAAAACAAAGAGAATTTCTGTCTGTTTTGCCCCAAAATAAGGAAAATTTCTGACTTATTACCCTGAAATAAGTGAAATTTCTGCAAATTTGCCCCAAAAATAGGGAAATTTCTGCCTTTTGCCCAAAAATAAAAGGAATTTCAGCATTTTACCTCAAAATAAGAGAAATTTCTGAATTTTGCACCAAAATATGGAGAATTTCTACCTTTTTGCACCAAAATAAGAAAAATTTCTGCTGTTTTTCCCTGAAATAAGTGAAGTTTCTGCAATTTTGTCCCAAAATATGAAAAATTTCTGCATTTTTGCACCACAATTAGGGAAATTTCTGCAATTTTGCTCCAAAATACAGAGAATTTCTGCCTTTTTGCCTGAAAATAAGGGGAATGCATACCTTTTTGCCATAAAAAAGGGAAATTTTTTCATTTTTGCCCCAAATTAAGAGAAATTTCTGACTTTTTGCCCTGAAATATGTGAAATTTCTGCAATTTTAGCCCAAAATAAGGTGAATTTCTGCCTTTTTGCCCCAAAATAATGGGAATTTCTGCATTTTTGCTCCAAAATAAGAAAAATTTTTGCTTTTTTTCTCTGAAATAAGTGAAATTTCTGCATTTTTGCCCTTAAATAAAAGAAATTTCTGCAATTTTTCCTTATAATATAGGAAATTTCTGGAATTTTGCCTTAAAATAAGGGGAATTTCTGGTTTTTTGCCCCTAAATAAGAAAAATTTCTGCAATTTTGCCCTAAATTAAGGGGAATTTCTGCTTTTTTGCCTCTAAATAAGTGGAATTTCTGTCTTTTTCCCACAAAACAAAGGGAATTTCTATCGTTATTGCCCCAAAATAAGGAAAATTTCTGACTTATTACCCTGAAATAAGTGAAATTTCTGCCATTTTGCCTTAATATAAGAGAAATTTCTGCTTTTTTGCCCCCAAATAAGGTGAATTTCAGCCTTTTTACCTCAAAATAAGGGGAATTTCTGAATTTTTGCACAAAATATTAGGAATTTCTGCATTTTTGCAACAAAATAAGGACAATTTCTGCCTTTTTCCCTGAAATAAGTGAAATTTCTGCAATTTTCCCCCAAAATAAGTAAAATTTCTGAAATTTTGCCCCAAAATAAGGAAAATTTCTGGAATTTTGCTTCAAAATAAGTGGAATTTCTGAGTTTTGCCCCAAAATAAGGAGAATTTCTGCCTTTTTGCCCACAATTAGTGAAATTTCTTCAATTTTGCCCTAAAATAAGAGAAATTTCTGCAATTTTTCCCCATAATAAGGGAAATTTCTGCAATTATGCTTCAAAATAATGGGAATTTCTGTTTTTTGCCCCACAATTAGGGAAATTTCTGCAATTTTGCTCTGAAATAAAAGGAATTTCTGCCTTTTGTCCTAAGATATGGGGAATTTCTGTCTTTTTGTCCGAAAATAAGAAGAATGCATACCTTTTTGCCATAAAAAAGGGAAATTTCTTCATTTTTTCTCCAAAATAAGGGGAACTTTTGCCTTTTTGCCTCTAAATAAGTGGAATTTCTGTCTTTTTCCCCCAAAACAAAGGGAATTTCTGTCTTTTTTGCACCAAAATAAGGAAAATTTCTGACTTTTTACCCTGAAATAAGTGAAATTTCTGCAAATTTGCCCCAAAATAAGGGAAAATTCTGCCTTTTTGTTTCCAAATATGGGGAATTTCTGCCTTTTTACCTCAAAATAAGGGAAATTTCTGCATTTTTGCAACAAAATATTAGGAATTTCTGCATTTTTGCCACAAAATATTAGAAATTTCTGCCTTTTTGCCCCAAAATAAGGAAAATTTCTGCTTTTTTTACCTGAAATAAGTAAAATTTCTGAAATTTTGCCCCAAAATAAGTGAAATTTCTGCAATTTTGCCCCAAAATAAGGAAAATTTCTGGAATTTTGCTTCAAAATAAGTGGAATTTCTGAGTTTTGCCCCAAAATAAAGAGAATTTCTGCCTTTTTGCCCTACAATTAGGGGAATTTCTGCAATTTTGCTCCAAAATACTAGGAATTTCTGCCTTTTTGCCTGAAAATAAGGGGAATGCATACCTTTTTGCCATAAAAAAGGGAAATTTTTTCATTTTTGCCCCAAATTAAGAGAAATTTCTGCCTTTTTGCCCTGAAATATGTGAAATTTCTGCAATTTTAGCCCAAAATAAGGTGAATTTCTGCCTTTTTGCCCCAAAATAATGGGAATTTCTGCCTTTTTGCTCCAAAATAAGAAAAATTTTTGCTTTTTTTCTCTGAAATAAGTGAAATTTTTGCATTTTTGCTCTTAAATAAAATAAATTTCTGCAATTTTTCCTTATAATATAGGAAATTTCTGGAATTTTGCCTTAAAATAAGGGGAATTTCTGTTTTTTGCCCCACAATTAGAGGAATTTCTGCAATTTTGCTCCAAAATACGGGGAATTTCTGCCTTTTTGCCTGAAAATAAGGGGAATGCATACCTTTGTGCCATAAAAAAGGGAAATTTCTTCATTTTTGCCCCAAATTAAGGGAAATTTCTGCCTTTTTGCCCTGAAATATGTGAAATTTCTGCAATTTTAGCCCAAAATAAAGTGAATTTCTGCCTTTTTGCCCCATAATAAGAAAAATTTTTGTTTTTTTTCTCTGAAATAAGTGAAATTTCTGCAATTTTGCCCTAAAATAAAAGAAATTTCTGCAATTTTTTCCCATAATAAAGGAAATTTCTGAAATTTTGCCCCAAAATAAGAAGAATTTCTGTTTTTTTGCCCCCAAATAAGGGAAATGTCTGCAATTTTGCCCTAAAATAAGGGGAATTTCTGCTTTTTTGCCTCTAAATAAGTGGAATTTCTGTCTTTTTCCCCCAAAACAAAGGGAATTTCTGTCATTTTTGCCCAAAAATAAAGAAAATTTCTGACTTATTACCCTGAAATACGTGAAATTTCTGCAAATTTGCCCCAAAATAAGGGAAAATTCTGCCTTTTTGCCCCCAAATATGGGGAATTTCAGCCTTTTTACCTCAAAATAAGGGAAATTTCTTCATTTTTGCCACAAAATATTAGAAATTTCTTCTTTTTTGCCACAAAATATTAGGAATTTCTGCCTATTTGCCCCAAAATAAGGAAAATTTCTGCTTTTTTTCCCTGAAATATAAAATTTCTGCAATTTTGCCCCAAAATAAGTGAAATTTCTGCAATTTTGCCTTTAAATAAGTAAAATTTCTGCAATTTTCTCCCAAAATAAGGGAAATTTCTGGAATTTTGCTTCAAAATAAGTGGAATTTCTGAGATTTGCCCCAAAATAAGGAGAATTTCTGCCTTTTTGCCCCACAATTAAGGGAATTTCTGCAATTTTGCTCCAAAATACGGGGAATTTCTGCCTTTTTGCCTGAAAATAAGGGGAATGCATACCTTTTTGCCATAAAAATGGGAAATTTCTTCATTTTTGCCCCAAATTAAGGGAAATTTCTGCCTTTTTGCCCTGAAATATGTGAAATTTCTTCAATTTTAGCCCAAAATAAAGTGAATTTCTGCCTTTTTGCCCCAAAATAAGAAAAATTTTTGCGTTTTTTCTCTGAAATAAGTGAAATTTCTGCAATTTTGCCCTAAAATAAGGGAAATTTATGCAATTCTTCCCCATAATAAGGGAAATTTCTGGAATTTTGCTCCAAAATAAGAAGAATTTCTGTTTTTTTGCCCCCAAATAAAGGAAATTTCTGCAATTTTGCCCTAAAATAAGGGGAATTTCTGCTTTTTTGCCTCTAAATAAGTGGAATTTCTCTTTTTCCCCCAAAACAAAGGGAATTTCTGTCATTTTTGCCCAAAAATAAAGAAAATTTCTGACTTATTACCCTGAAATAAGTGAAATTTCTGCAATTTTGCCCCAATATAAGAGAAATTTCTGCCTTTTTGCCCCCAAATAAGGGGAAATTCAGCCTTTTTACCTCAAAATAAGCGGAATTTCTGAATTTTGGCACAAAATATAAGGAATTTCTGCTTTTTTGCCCCAAAATAAAGAAAATTTCTGCCTTTTTTCCCTGAAATAAGTGAAATTTCTGCAATTTTCCCCCAAAATAAGTAAAATTTCTGAAATTTTGCCACAAAATAAGGAAAATTTCTGGAATTTTGCTTCAAAATAAGTGAAATTTCTGAGTTTTGCCCCAAAATAAGGAGAATTTCTGCCTTTTTGCCCACAATTAGTGAAATTTCTGCAATTTTGCCCTAAAATAAGAGAAATTTCTGCAATTTTCCCTATAATAAGGGAAATTTCTGCAATTTTGCTTCAAAATAAGGGGAATTTCTGTTTTTTGCCCCACAATTAGGAAAATTTCTGCAATTTTGCTCCAAAATAAAAGGAATTTCTGCCTTTTGTCCAAAAATAGGAAAAATGCATACCTTTTTGCCATAAAAAAGGGAAATTTCTTCATTTTTGCTTTAAAATAAGGGGAACTTTTGCCTTTTTGCCTCTAAATAAGTGGAATTTCTGTTATTTTTTTTCCAAAACAAAGAGAATTTCTGTCTTTTTTGCCCCAAAATAAGGAAAATTTGTGACTTATTACCCTGAAATAAGTGAAATTTCTGCAAATTTGTCTCAAAAATAAGAAAATTTTTGCCTTTTTCCCAAAAATAAGGGGAATTTCAGCATTTTATCTCAAAATAAGGGAAATTTCTGATTTTTGCACCAAAATATGGAGAATTTCTGCTTTTTTACACCAAAATAAGGAAAATTTCTGCCTTTCTTCCTTGAAATGAGAGAAATTTCTGCAATTTTGCCCCAAAAAAAGAAGAATTTCTGCCTTTTTGCCCCACAATTAGGGGAATTTTTGCAATTTTGCTACAAAATACAAGGAATTTCTGCCTTTTTGCCCGAAATAAGGAGAATGCATAACTTTTTGCCATAAAAAAGGGAAATTTCATCATTTTTGCCCAAAATTAAGGGAAATTTCTGCCTTTTTCCTTGAAATATGTGAAATTTCTGTAATTTTAGCCCAAAATAAGGTGAATTTCTGCCTTTTTGCCCCAAAATAATGGGAATTTCTGCATTTGCCCCAAAATAAGAAAAATTTTTGCTTTTTTTCTCTGAAATAAGTGAAATTTCTGCAATTTTGCCTTAAAATAAAAGAAATTTCTGCAATTTTTTCCCATAATAAAGGAAATTTCTGGAATTTTGCCTTAAAATAAAAGGAATTTCTTTTTTTTGCCCCCAAATAAGGGAAATTTCTGCAATTTTGCCCTAAATTAAAAGGAATGTCTGCTTTTTTGCCTCTAAATTAGAGGAATTTCTGTCTTTTTTTTTTCAAAACAAAGGGAATTTCTGTCTTTTTTTCACCAAAATAAAAAAAATTTCTGACTTATTACCCTGAAATAAGTGAAATTTCTGCAAATTTGCCCCAAAATAAGGAAAATTTCTACCTTTTTGCCTCCAAATATGGGGAATTTTAGCCTTTTTACATCAAAATAAGGGAAATTTCTGCATTTTTGCAACAAAATATTAAAAATTTCTGCATTTTTCCCACAAAATATTAGAAATTTCTGCCTTTTTGCCCCAAAATAAGGAAAATTTCTGCCTTTTTTTTCCCTGAAATAAGTGGAATTTCTGCAATTTTGCCCCAAAATATGTGAAATTTCTGCAATTTTGCCCCAAAATAAGGGAAATTTCTGGAATTTTGCCCCAAAATAAGTGGAATTTCTGAGTTTTGCCCCAAAATAAGGAGAATTTCTGCCTTTTTGCCCCACAATTAGGGGAATTTCTGCAATTTTGCTCCAAAATACGGGGAATTTCTGCCTTTTTGCCCGAAAATAAGGGGAATGCATACCTTTTTGCCATAAAAAAGGGAAATATCTTCATTTTGGCCCCAAATTAAGGGAAATTTCTGCCTTTTTGCCCTGAAATATGAGAAATTTCTGCAATTTTAGCCCAAAATAAGGTGAATTTCTGCCTTTTTGCCCCAAAATAATGGGAATTTCTGCATTTTTGCCCCAAAATAAGAAAAATTTTTGCTTTTTTTCCTGAAATAAGTGAAATTTCTGCAATTTTGCCCTAAAATAAAAGAAATTAATATAATTTTTCCCCATAATAAAGGAAATTTCTGGAAGTTTACCCCAAAATAAGAAGAATTTCTGTTTTTTTGCCCCCAAATAAGAGAAATTTCTGCAATTTTGCCCTAAATTAAGGGGATTTTCTGCTTTTTTGCCTCTAAATAAGTGGAATTTCTGTCTTCTTACTCCAAAACAAAGGGAATTTCTGTCATTTTTGCCTCAAAATAAGGAAAATTTCTGACTTATTACACTGAAATAAGTGAAATTTCTGCAATTTTGCCCCAATATAAGGGAAATTTCTGCCTTTTTGCCCCCAAATAAGGGTAATTTCAGCCTTTTTACCTCAAAATAAGGGGAATTTCTGAATTTTGGCACAAAATATTAGGAATTTCTGCCTTTTTGCCCCAAAATAAGGAAAATTTCTGCCTTTTTTCCCTGAAATAAGTGAAATTTCTGCAATTTTGCCCCAAAATAAGTAAAATTTCTGCAATTTTGCCCCAAAATAAGAAAAATTTCTGGAATTTTGTCCCAAAATAAGTGGAATTTCTGAGTTTTGCCCCAAAATAAAGAGAATTTCTGCCTTTTTGCCCACAATTAGTGAAATTTCTGCAATTTTGCCCTAAAATAAGAGAAATTGCTGCAATTTTTCCCAATAATAAAAAAAATTTCTGCAATTTTGCTTCAAAATAAAAGGAATTTCTGCCTTTTGTCCTAAAATATGGGGAATTTCTGCCTTTTTGTCCGAAAATAAGAAGAATGCATACCTTTTTGCCATAAAAAAGGGAAATTTCTTTATTTTTGCTCCAAAATAAGAGGAACTTTTGCTTTTTGCCTCTAAATAAGTGGAATTTCTGTCTTTTTCCCCCAAAACAAAGGGAATTTCTGTTTTTTTGCACCAAAATAAAGAAAATTTCTAATTTTTACACTGAAATAAGTGAAATTTCTGCAAATTTGCCCCAAAATAAGGGAAATTTCTGCCTTTTTGCCTCCAAATATGGGGAATTTCAGCCTTTTTACCTCAAAATGAAAAAAATTTCTGCATTTTTGCAACAAAATATTAGGAATTTCTGCATTTTTGCTACAAAATATTAGGAATTTTTGCCTTTTAGCCCCAAAATAAAGAAAATTTCTGCCTTTTTTTCCCTGAAATAAGTGAAATTTCTGCAATTTTGCCCCAAAATATGTGAAATTTCTGCAATTTTGCCCCAAAATAAGGGAAATTTCTGGAATTTTGACCCAAAATAAGTGGAATTTCTGAGTTTTGCCCCAAAATAAGGGGAATTTCTGCCTTTTTGCCCCACAATTAGGGGAATTTCTGCAATTTTGCTCCAAAATACGGGGAATTTCTGCCTTTTTGCCCGAAAATAAGGAAAATGCATACCTTTTTGCCATAAAAAAGGAAAATTTCTTCAGTTTTGCCCCAAATTAAGGGAAATTTCTGCCTTTTTGCCCTGAAATATGTTAAATTTCTGCAATTTTAGCCCAAAATAAGGTGAATTTCTGCCTTTTTGCCCCAAAATAATGGGAATTTCTGCATTTTTGCTCCAAAATAAGAAAAATTTTTGCTTTTTTTCTCTGAAATAAGTGAAATTTCTGCAATTTTGCCCTAAAATAAAAGAAATTTCTGCAATTTTTCCCCATAATAAAGGAAATTTCTGGAATTTTGCTCCAAAATAAGAAGAATTTCTGTTTTTTTGCCCCCAAATAAGGGAAATTTCTGCAATTTTGCCCTAAATTAAGGGGAATTTCTGCTTTTTTGCCTCTAAATAAGTGGAATTTGTATCTTTTTCCCCCAAAACAAAGGGAATTTCTGTCATTTTTGCCCCAAAATAAGGAAAATTTCTGACTTATTACCCTGAAATAAGTGAAATTTCTGCAATTTTGCCCCAATATAAAGGAAATTTCTGCCTTTTTGCCCCCAAATAAGGTGAATTTCAGACTTTTTACATCACAATAAGGGGAATTTCTGAATTTTGGCACAAAATATTAGGAATTTCTGCATTTTTGCCCCAAAATAAGGACAATTTCTGCCTTTTTTCCCTGAAATAAGTGAAATTTCTGCAATTTTGCCCCAAAATAAGTAAAATTTCTGAAATTTTGCCCCAAAATAAGGAAAATTTCTGGAATTTTGGCCCAATATAAGTGGAATTTCTGAGTTTTGCCCCAAAATAAGGAGAATTTCTGCCTTTTTGCCCACAATTAGTTAAATTTCTGCAATTTTGCCCTAAAATAAGAGAAATTTCTGCAATTTTTCTCCATAATAAGGGAAATTTCTGCAATTTTGCTTCAAAATAAGGGGAATTTCTGTTTTTTGCCCCAAAATTAGGGAAATTTCTGCAATTTTGCTCCAAAATAAAAGGAATTTCTGCCTTTTGTCCTAAAATATGGGGAATTTCTGCCTTTTTGTCCGAAAATAAGAAGAATGCATACCTTTTTGCCATAAAAAAAAGAAATTTCTTCATTTTTGCTCCAAAATAAGGGGAACTTTTGCTTTTTGCCTCTAAATAAGTGGAATTTCTGTTTTTTTCCCCCAAAACAAAGGGAATTTCTGTCTTTTTTGCACCAAAATAAGAAAAATTTCTGACTTTTTACCCTGAAATAAGTGAAATTTCTGCAAATTTGCCCCAAAATAAGGGAAATTTCTGCCTTGTTGCCCCCAAATATGGAAAATTTCAGCCTTTTTACCTCAAAATAAGGGAAATTTCTGCATTTTTGCAACAAAATATTAGGAATTTCTGCATTTTTGCCACAAAATATTAGGAATTTCTGCCTTTTTGCCCCAAAATAAGGAAAATTTCTGCTTTTTTTCCCTGAAATAAGTGAAATTTCTGCAATTTTGCCCAAAAATAAGTGAAATTTCTGCAATTTTGCCCCAAAATAAGTGAAATTTCTGCAATTTTGCCCCAAAATAAGAAACATTTCTGGAATTTTGCCCCAAAATAAGTGGAATTTCTGAATTTTGCCCCAAAATAAGGAGAATTTCTGCCTTTTTGCCCCACAATTAGGGGAATTTCTGTAATTTTGCTCCAAAATACGGGGAATTTCTACCTTTTTTCCTGAAAATAAGGGGAATGCATACATTTTTGCCATAAAAAAGGGAAATTTCTTCATTTTTGCCCCAAATTAAGGGAAATTTCTGCCTTTTTGCCCTGAAATATGTGAAATTTCTGCAATTTTAGCCCAAAATAAAGTGAATTGCTGCCTTTTTGCCCCAAAATAAGAAAAATTTTTGCTTTTTTTCTCTGAAATAAGTGAAATTTCTGCAATTTTGCCCTAAAATGAAAGAAATTAATGCAATTTTTCCCCATAATAAAGGAAATTTCTGGAAGTTTGCCCCAAAATAAGAAGAATTTCTGTTTTTTTGCCCCCAAATAAGGGAAATTTCTGCAATTTTTCCCTAAAATAAGGGGAATTTCTGCTTTTTTGCCTCTAAATAAGTGGAATTTCTGTCTTTTTCCCACAAAACAGAGGGAATTTCTGTCATTTTTGCCCCAAAATAAAAAAAATTTCTGACTTATTACCCTGAAATAAGTGAAATTTTTGCAATTTTGCCCCAATATAAGAGAAATTTCTGCCTTTTTGCCCCCAAATAAGGGGAATTTCAGCATTTTTACCTCAAAATAAGGGGAATTTCTGAATTTTGGCACAAAATATTAGGAATTTCTGCCTTTTTGCCCCAAATAAAGACAATTTCTGACTTTTTTCCCTGAAATAAGTGAAATTTCTGCAATTTTGCCCCAAAATATGTAAAATTTCTGCAATTTTGCCCCAAAATAAGGAAAATTTTTGTAATTTTGCCCCAGAATAAGTGGAATTTCTGAGTTTTGCCCCAAAATAAGGAGAATTTCTGCCTTTTTGCCCACAATTAGTGAAATTTCTGCAATTTTGCCCTAAAATAAGAGAAATTTCTGCAATTTTTCCCCATAATAAGGGAAATTTCTGAAATTTTGCTTCAAAATAAGGGGAATTTCTGTTTTTTTTTCCCCACAATTAGGGAAATTTCTGCAATTTTGCTCCAAAATAAAAGAAATTTCTGCCTTTTGTCCTAAAATATGGGGAATTTCTGCCTTTTTGTCCGAAAATAAGAAGAATGCATACCTTTTTGCCATAAAAAAGGGAAATTTCTTAATTTTTGCTCCAAAATAAGGGGAACTTTTTGTTTTTGCCTCTAAATAGGTGGAATTTCTGTCTTTTTCCCCCAAAACAAAGGGAATTTCTGTCTTTTTTGCACCAAAATAAGGAAAATTTCTGACTTTTTACCCTGAAATAAGTGAAATTTCTGCAAATTTGCCCCAAAATAAGGGAAATATCTGCCTTTTTGCCCCCAAATATGGGGAATTTCAGCCTTTTTACCTCAAAATAATGGAAATTTCTGCATTTTTGCAACAAAATATTAGGAATTTGTGCATTTTTGCCACAAAATATTAGGAATTTCTGCCTTTTTGCCCCAAAATAAGAAAAAATTTCTGCTTTTTTTCCCTGAAATAAGTTAAATTTCTGCAATTTTGCCCAAAAATAAGTGAAATTTCTGCAATTTTGCCCCAAAATAAGTGAAATTTCTGCAATTTTGCCCCAAAATAAGGGAAATTTCTGGAATTTTGCCCCAAAATAAGTGGAATTTCTGAGTTTTGCCCCAAAATAAGGAGAATTTCTGCCTTTTTGTTCCACAATTAGGGGAATTTCTGCAATTTTGCTCCAAAATACGGGGAATTTCTGCCTTTTTGCCTGAAAATAAGGGGAATTCATACCTTTGTGCCATAAAAAAGGGAAATTTCTTCATTTTTGCCCCAAATTAAGGGAAATTTCTGCCTTTTTGCCCTGAAATATGTGAAATTTCTGCAATTATAGCCCAAAATAAGGTGAATTTCTGCCTTTTTGCCCCAAAATAAGAAAAATTTTTGCTTTTTTTCTCTGAAATAAGTGAAATTTCTGCAATTTTGCCCTAAAATAAAAGAAATTTCTGCAATTTTTCCCCATAATAAAGGAAATTTCTGGAATTTTGCCCGAAAATAAGAAGAATTTCTGTTTTTTTGCCCCCAAATAAGGGAAATTTCTGCAATTTTGCCCTAAAATAAGGGGAATTTCTGCTTTTTTGCCTCTAAATAAGTGGAATTTCTGTCCTTTTTCCCAAAACAAAGGGAATTTCTGTCATTTTTGCCCCAAAATAAGGAAAATTTCTGACTTATTACCCTGAAATAAGTGAAATTTCTGCAATTTTGCCCCAATATAAGGGAAATTTCTGCCTTTTTGCCCCCAAATAAGGGGAATTTCAGCCTTTTTACCTCAAAATAAGGGGAATTTCTGAATTTTGGCACAAAATATTAGGAATTTCTGCCTTTTTGCCCCAAAATAAGAAAAATTTCTGCATTTTTTCCCTGAAATAAGTGAAATTTCTGCAATTTTGCCCCAAAATAAGCAAAATTTCTGCAATTTTGCCCCAAAATAAGGAAAATTTCTGGAATTTTGCCCCAAAATCAGTGGAATTTCTGAGTTTTGCCTCAAAATAAGGAGAATTTCTGCCTTTTTGCCCACAATTAGTGAAATTTCTGCAATTTTGCCCCATAATAAGGGGAATTTCTGCAATTTTGCTTCAAAATAAGGGGAATTTCTGTTTTTTGCCCCACAATTAGGGAAATTTCTGCAATTTTGCTCCAAAATAAAAGTAATTTCTGCCTTTTGTTCTAAAATATGGGGAATTTCTGCCTTTTTGTTTGAAAATAAGAAGAATGCATACGTTTATGCCATAAAAAAGGGAAATTTCTTCATTTTTGCTCCAAAATAAGGGGAACTTTTCCTTTTTGCCTCTAAATAAGTGGAATTTCTGTCTTTTTCCCCCAAAACATAGTGAATTTCTGTCTTTTTTGCACCAAAATAAGGAAAATTTCTGACTTTTTACCCTGAAATAAGTGAAATTTCTGCAAATTTGCCCCAAAATAAGGGAAATTTCTGCATTTTTGCCCACAAATATGGGGAATTTCAGCCTTTTTACCTCAAAATAAGGGAAATTTCTGCATTTTTGCAACAAAATATTAGGAATTTCTGCATTTTTGCCACAAATATTAGGAATTTCTGCCTTTTTGCCCCAAAATAAGTGAAATTTCTGCAATTTTGCCCTAATATAAGAGAAATTGCTGCAATTTTTCCCAATAATAAAAGAAATTTCTGCAATTTTGCTTCAAAATAAAAGGAATTTCTGCCTTTTGTCCTAAAATATGGGGAATTTCTGCCTTTTTGTCCGAAAATAAGAAGAATGCATACCTTTTTGCCATAAAAAAGGGAAATTTCTTTATTTTTGCTCCAAATTAAGGGGAACTTTTGCTTTTTGCCTCTAAATAAGTGGAATTTCTGTTTTTTCCCTCAAAACAAAGGGAATTTCTGTCTTTTTTGCACCAAAATAAGAAAAGTTTCTGACTTTTTACCCTGAAATAAGTGAAATTTCTGCAAATTTGCCCCAAAATAAGGGAAATTTCTGCATTTTGCCTCCAAATATGGGGAATTTCAGCCATTTTACCTCAAAATAATGGAAATTTCTGCGTTTTTGCAACAAAATATTAGGAATTTCTGCATTTTTGCCACAAAATATTAGGAATTTTTGCCTTTTAGCCCCAAAATAAGGAAAATTTCTGCCTTTTTTTCCCTGAAATAAGTGAAATTTCTGCAATTTTGCCCCAAAATATGTGAAATTTCTGCAATTTTGCCCCAAAATAAGGGAAATTTCTGGAATTTTGCCCCAAAATAAGTGGAATTTCTGAGTTTTGCCCCAAATTAAGGGGAATTTCTGCCTTTTTGCCCCACAATTAGAGGAATTTCTGCAATTTTGCTCCAAAATACGGGAAATTTCTGCCTTTTTGCCCGAAAATAAGGAAAATGCATACCTTTTTGCCATAAAAAAGGGAAATTTCTTCACTTTTGCCCCAAATTAAGGGAAATTTCTGCCTTTTTGCCCTGAAATATGTGAAATTTCTGCAATTATAGCCCAAAATTAGGTGAATTTCTGCCTTTTTGCCCCAAAATAATGGAAATTTCTGCCTTTTTGCTCCAAAATAAGAAAAATTTTTGCTTTTTTTCTCTGAAATAAGTGAAATTTCTGCAATTTTGCCCTAAAATAAAAGAAATTTCTGCAATTTTTCCGCATAATAAAAAAAATTTCTGGAATTTTGCTCCAAAATAAGAAGAATTTCTGTTTTTTGCCCCCAAATAAGGGAAATTTCTGCAATTTTGCCCTAAATTAAGGGGAATTTCTGCTTTTTTGCCTCTAAATAAGTGGAATTTGTATCTTTTTCCCCCAAAACAAAGGGAATTTCTGTCATTTTTGCCCCAAAATAAGGAAAATTTCTGACTTATTACCCTGAAATAAGTGAAATTTCTGCAATTTTGCCCCAATATAAAGGAAATTTCTGCCTTTTTGCCCCCAAATAAGGTGAATTTCAGACTTTTTACCTCAAAATAAGGGGAATTTCTGAATTTTGGCACAAAATATTAGGAATTTCTGCATTTTTGCCCCAAAATAAGGACAATTTCTGCATTTTTTTCCCTGAAATAAGTGAAATTTCTGCAATTTTGCCCCAAAATAAGTAAAATTTCTGAAATTTTGCCCCAAAATAAGGAAAATTTCTGGAATTTTGGCCCAATATAAGTGGAATTTCTGAGTTTTGCCCCAAAATAAGGAGAATTTCTGCCTTTTTGCCCACAATTAGTTAAATTTCTGCAATTTTGCCCTAAAATAAGAGAAATTTCTGCAATTTTTCTCCATAATAAGGGAAATTTCTGCAATTTTGCTTCAAAATAAGGGGAATTTCTGTTTTTTGCCCCAAAATTAGGGAAATTTCTGCAATTTTGCTCCAAAATAAAAGGAATTTCTGCCTTTTGTCCTAAAATATGGGGAATTTCTGCCTTTTTGTCCGAAAATAAGAAGAATGCATACCTTTTTGCCATAAAAAAAAGAAATTTCTTCATTTTTGCTCCAAAATAAGGGGAACTTTTGCTTTTTGCCTCTAAATAAGTGGAATTTCTGTCTTTTTCCCCCAAAACAAAGGGAATTTCTGTCTTTTTTGCACCAAAATAAGGAAAATTTCTGACTTTTTACCCTGAAATAAGTGAAATTTCTGCAAATTTGCCCCAAAATAAGGGAAATTTCTGCCTTTTTGCCCCCAAATATGGGGAATTTCAGCATTTTTACCTCAAAATAAGGGAAATTTCTGCATTTTTGCAACAAAATATTAGGAATTTCTGCATTTTTGCCACAAAATATTAGGAATTTCTGCCTTTTTGCCCCAAAATAAGGAAAATTTCTGCTTTTTTCCCTGAAATAAGTGAAATTTCTGCAATTTTGCCCCAAAATAAGTGAAATTTCTGCAATTTTGCCCCAAAATAAGTGAAATTTCTGCAATTTTGCCCCAAAATAAGGGAAATTTCTGGAATTTTGCCCAAAAATAAGTGGAATTTCTGAGTTTAGCCACAAAATAAGGAGAATTTCTGTCTTTTTGCCCCACAATTAGGGGAATTTCTGTAATTTTGCTCAAAAATACGGGGAATTTCTGCCTTTTTGCCTGAAAATAAGGGGAATGCATACCTTTTTGCCATAAAAAAGGGAAATTTCTTCATTTTTGCCCCAAATTAAGGGAAATTTCTGCCTTTTTGCCCTGAAATATATGAAATTTCTGCAATTTTAGCCCAAAATAAAGTGAATTTCTGCCTTTTTGCCCCAAAATAAGAAAAATTTTTGATTTTTTTCTCTGAAATAAGTGAAATTTCTGCAATTTTGCCCTAAAATAAAAAAAATTAATGCAATTTTTCCCCATAATAAAGGAAATTTCTGGAAGTTTGCCCCAAAATAAGAAGAATTTCTGTATTTTTGCCCCCAAATAAGGGAAATTTCTGCAATTTTTTCCTAAAATAAGGGGAATTTCTGCTTTTTTGCCTCTAAATAAGTGGAATTTCTGTCTTTTTCCCCCAAAAACAAAGGGAATTTCTGTCATTTTTGCCCCAAAATAAGGAAAATTTCTGACTTATTATCCTGAAATAAGTGAAATTTCTGCAATTTTGCCCCAATATAAGGGAAATTTCTGCCTTTTTGCCCACAAATAAGGGGAATTTCAGCCTTTTTACCTCAAAATAAGGGGAATTTCTGAATTTTGGCACAAAATATTAGGAATTTCTGCCTTTTTGCCCCAAATAAGGACAATTTCTGCCTTTTTTCCCTGAAATAAGTGAAATTTCTGCAATTTTGCCCCAAAATAAGTAAAATTTCTGCAATTTTGCCCCAAAATAAGGAAAATTTCTGTAATTTTGCCCCAAAATAAGTGGAATTTCTGAGTTTTGCCCCAAAATAAGGAGAATTTCTGCCTTTTTGCCCACAATTAGTGAAATTTCTGCAATTTTGCCCTAAAATAAGAGAAATTTCTGCAATTTTTCCCCATAATAAGGGAAATTTCTGAAATTTTGCTTCAAAATAAGGGGAATTTCTGTTTTTTTTCCCCACAATTAGGGAAATTTCTGCAATTTTGCTCCAAAATAAAAGGAATTTCTGCCTTTTGTCCTAAAATATGGGGAATTTCTGCCGTTTTGTCCGAAAATAAGAAGAATGCATACCTTTTTGCCATAAAAAAGGGAAATTTCTTCATTTTTGCTCCAAAATAAGGGGAACTTTTGGTTTTTGCCTCTAAATAAGTGGAATTTCTGTCTTTTTCCCCCAAAACAAAGGGAATTTCTGTCTTTTTTGCACCAAAATAAGGAAAATTTCTGACTTTTTACCCTGAAATAAGTGAAATTTCTGCAAATTTGCCCCAAAATAAGGGAAATTTCTGCCTTTTTGCCCCCAAATATAAGGAATTTCAGCCTTTTTACCTCAAAATAATGGAAATTTCTGCATTTTTGCAACAAAATATTAGGAATTTGTGCATTTTTGCCACAAAATATTAGGAATTTCTGCCTTTTTGCCCCAAAATAAGAAAAAATTTCTGCTTTTTTTCCCTGAAATAAGTTAAATTTCTGCAATTTTGCCCAAAAATAAGTGAAATTTCTGCAATTTTGCCCCAAAATAAGTGAAATTTCTGCAATTTTGCCCCAAAATAAGGGAAATTTCTGGAATTTTGCCCCAAAATAAGTGGAATTTCTGAGTTTTGCCCCAAAATAAGGAGAATTTCTGCCTTTTTGCCCCACAATTAGGGGAATTTCTGCAATTTTGCTCCAAAATACGGGGAATCTCTGCCTTTTTGCCTGAAAATAAGGGGAATGCATACCTTTGTGCCATAAAAAAGGGAAATTTCTTCATTTTTGCCCCAAATTAAGGGAAATTTCTGCATTTTTGCCCTGAAATATGTGAAATTTCTGCAATTTTAGCCCAAAATAAAGTGAATTTCTACCTTTTTGCCCCAAAATAAGAAAAATTTTTGCTTTTTTTCTCTGAAATAAGTGAAATTTCTTCAATTTTGCCCTAAAATAAAAGAAATTTCTGCAATTTTTCCCCATAATAAAGGAAATTTCTGGAATTTTGCCCCAAAATAAGAATTTCTGTTTTTTTGCCCCCAAATAAGGGAAATTTCTGCAATTTTGCCCTAAAATAAGGGGAATTTCTGCTTTTTTGCCTCTAAATAAGTGGAATTTCTGTCTTTTTCCCCAAAACAAAGGGAATTTCTGTCATTTTTGCCCCAAAATAAGGAAAATTTCTGACTTATTACCCTGAAATAAGTGAAATTTCTGAAATTTTGCCCCAATATAAGGGAAATTTCTGCCTTTTTGCCCCCAAATAAGGGGAATTTCAGCCTTTTTACCTCAAAATAAGGGGAATTTCTGAATTTTGGCACAAAATATTAGGAATTTCTGCCTTTTTGCCCCAAAATAAGAAAAATTTCTGCATTTTTTTCCCTGAAATAAGTGAAATTTCTGCAATTTTGCCCCAAAATAAGTAAAATTTCTGAAATTTTGCCCCAAAATAAGGAAAATTTCTGGAATTTTGGCCCAATATAAGTGGAATTTCTGAGTTTTGCCCCAAAATAAGGAGAATTTCTGCCTTTTTGCCCACAATTAGTTAAATTTCTGCAATTTTGCCCTAAAATAAGAGAAATTTCTGCAATTTTTCTCCATAATAAGGGAAATTTCTGCAATTTTGCTTCAAAATAAGGGGAATTTCTGTTTTTTGCCCCAAAATTAGGGAAATTTCTGCAATTTTGCTCCAAAATAAAAGGAATTTCTGCCTTTTGTCCTAAAATATGGGGAATTTCTGCCTTTTTGTCCGAAAATAAGAAGAATGCATACCTTTTTGCCATAAAAAAAAGAAATTTCTTCATTTTTGCTCCAAAATAAGGGGAACTTTTGCTTTTTGCCTCTAAATAAGTGGAATTTCTGTTTTTTTCCCCCAAAACAAAGGGAATTTCTGTCTTTTTTGCACCAAAATAAGGAAAATTTCTGACTTTTTACCCTGAAATAAGTGAAATTTCTGCAAATTTGCCCCAAAATAAGGGAAATTTCTGCCTTTTTGCCCCCAAATATAAGGAATTTCAGCCTTTTTACCTCAAAATAATGGAAATTTCTGCATTTTTGCAACAAAATATTAGGAATTTGTGCATTTTTGCCACAAAATATTAGGAATTTCTGCCTTTTTGCCCCAAAATAAGAAAAAATTTCTGCTTTTTTTCCCTGAAATAAGTTAAATTTCTGCAATTTTGCCCAAAAATAAGTGAAATTTCTGCAATTTTGCCCCAAAATAAGTGAAATTTCTGCAATTTTGCCCCAAAATAAGGGAAATTTCTGGAATTTTGCCCCAAAATAAGTGGAATTTCTGAGTTTTGCCCCAAAATAAGGAGAATTTCTGCCTTTTTGCCCACAATTAGTTAAATTTCTGCAATTTTGCCCTAAAATAAGAGAAATTTCTGCAATTTTTCTCCATAATAAGGGAAATTTCTGCAATTTTGCTTCAAAATAAGGGGAATTTCTGTTTTTTGCCCCAAAATTAGGGAAATTTCTGCAATTTTGCTCCAAAATAAAAGGAATTTCTGCCTTTTGTCCTAAAATATGGGGAATTTCTGCCGTTTTGTCCGAAAATAAGAAGAATGCATACCTTTTTGCCATAAAAAAGGGAAATTTCTTCATTTTTGCTCCAAAATAAGGGGAACTTTTGGTTTTTGCCTCTAAATAAGTGGAATTTCTGTCTTTTTCCCCCAAAACAAAGGGAATTTCTGTCTTTTTTGCACCAAAATAAGGAAAATTTCTGACTTTTTACCCTGAAATAAGTGAAATTTCTGCAAATTTGCCCCAAAATAAGGGAAATTTCTGCCTTTTTGCCCCCAAATATAAGGAATTTCAGCCTTTTTACCTCAAAATAATGGAAATTTCTGCATTTTTGCAACAAAATATTAGGAATTTGTGCATTTTTGCCACAAAATATTAGGAATTTCTGCCTTTTTGCCCCAAAATAAGAAAAAATTTCTGCTTTTTTTCCCTGAAATAAGTTAAATTTCTGCAATTTTGCCCAAAAATAAGTGAAATTTCTGCAATTTTGCCCCAAAATAAGTGAAATTTCTGCAATTTTGCCCCAAAATAAGGGAAATTTCTGGAATTTTGCCCCAAAATAAGTGGAATTTCTGAGTTTTGCCCCAAAATAAGGAGAATTTCTGCCTTTTTGCCCCACAATTAGGGGAATTTCTGCAATTTTGCTCCAAAATACGGGGAATCTCTGCCTTTTTGCCTGAAAATAAGGGGAATGCATACCTTTGTGCCATAAAAAAGGGAAATTTCTTCATTTTTGCCCCAAATTAAGGGAAATTTCTGCATTTTTGCCCTGAAATATGTGAAATTTCTGCAATTTTAGCCCAAAATAAAGTGAATTTCTACCTTTTTGCCCCAAAATAAGAAAAATTTTTGCTTTTTTTCTCTGAAATAAGTGAAATTTCTTCAATTTTGCCCTAAAATAAAAGAAATTTCTGCAATTTTTCCCCATAATAAAGGAAATTTCTGGAATTTTGCCCCAAAATAAGAATTTCTGTTTTTTTGCCCCCAAATAAGGGAAATTTCTGCAATTTTGCCCTAAAATAAGGGGAATTTCTGCTTTTTTGCCTCTAAATAAGTGGAATTTCTGTCTTTTTCCCCAAAACAAAGGGAATTTCTGTCATTTTTGCCCCAAAATAAGGAAAATTTCTGACTTATTACCCTGAAATAAGTGAAATTTCTGAAATTTTGCCCCAATATAAGGGAAATTTCTGCCTTTTTGCCCCCAAATAAGGGGAATTTCAGCCTTTTTACCTCAAAATAAGGGGAATTTCTGAATTTTGGCACAAAATATTAGGAATTTCTGCCTTTTTGCCCCAAAATAAGAAAAATTTCTGCATTTTTTTCCCTGAAATAAGTGAAATTTCTGCAATTTTGCCCCAAAATAAGTAAAATTTCTGAAATTTTGCCCCAAAATAAGGAAAATTTCTGGAATTTTGGCCCAATATAAGTGGAATTTCTGAGTTTTGCCCCAAAATAAGGAGAATTTCTGCCTTTTTGCCCACAATTAGTTAAATTTCTGCAATTTTGCCCTAAAATAAGAGAAATTTCTGCAATTTTTCTCCATAATAAGGGAAATTTCTGCAATTTTGCTTCAAAATAAGGGGAATTTCTGTTTTTTGCCCCAAAATTAGGGAAATTTCTGCAATTTTGCTCCAAAATAAAAGGAATTTCTGCCTTTTGTCCTAAAATATGGGGAATTTCTGCCTTTTTGTCCGAAAATAAGAAGAATGCATACCTTTTTGCCATAAAAAAAAGAAATTTCTTCATTTTTGCTCCAAAATAAGGGGAACTTTTGCTTTTTGCCTCTAAATAAGTGGAATTTCTGTCTTTTTCCCCCAAAACAAAGGGAATTTCTGTCTTTTTTGCACCAAAATAAGGAAAATTTCTGACTTTTTACCCTGAAATAAGTGAAATTTCTGCAAATTTGCCCCAAAATAAGGGAAATTTCTGCCTTTTTGCCCCCAAATATGGGGAATTTCAGCATTTTTACCTCAAAATAAGGGAAATTTCTGCATTTTTGCAACAAAATATTAGGAATTTCTGCATTTTTGCCACAAAATATTAGGAATTTCTGCCTTTTTGCCCCAAAATAAGGAAAATTTCTGCTTTTTTCCCTGAAATAAGTGAAATTTCTGCAATTTTGCCCCAAAATAAGTGAAATTTCTGCAATTTTGCCCCAAAATAAGTGAAATTTCTGCAATTTTGCCCCAAAATAAGGGAAATTTCTGGAATTTTGCCCAAAAATAAGTGGAATTTCTGAGTTTAGCCACAAAATAAGGAGAATTTCTGTCTTTTTGCCCCACAATTAGGGGAATTTCTGTAATTTTGCTCAAAAATACGGGGAATTTCTGCCTTTTTGCCTGAAAATAAGGGGAATGCATACCTTTTTGCCATAAAAAAGGGAAATTTCTTCATTTTTGCCCCAAATTAAGGGAAATTTCTGCCTTTTTGCCCTGAAATATATGAAATTTCTGCAATTTTAGCCCAAAATAAAGTGAATTTCTGCCTTTTTGCCCCAAAATAAGAAAAATTTTTGATTTTTTTCTCTGAAATAAGTGAAATTTCTGCAATTTTGCCCTAAAATAAAAAAAATTAATGCAATTTTTCCCCATAATAAAGGAAATTTCTGGAAGTTTGCCCCAAAATAAGAAGAATTTCTGTATTTTTGCCCCCAAATAAGGGAAATTTCTGCAATTTTTTCCTAAAATAAGGGGAATTTCTGCTTTTTTGCCTCTAAATAAGTGGAATTTCTGTCTTTTTCCCCCAAAAACAAAGGGAATTTCTGTCATTTTTGCCCCAAAATAAGGAAAATTTCTGACTTATTATCCTGAAATAAGTGAAATTTCTGCAATTTTGCCCCAATATAAGGGAAATTTCTGCCTTTTTGCCCACAAATAAGGGGAATTTCAGCCTTTTTACCTCAAAATAAGGGGAATTTCTGAATTTTGGCACAAAATATTAGGAATTTCTGCCTTTTTGCCCCAAATAAGGACAATTTCTGCCTTTTTTCCCTGAAATAAGTGAAATTTCTGCAATTTTGCCCCAAAATAAGTAAAATTTCTGCAATTTTGCCCCAAAATAAGGAAAATTTCTGTAATTTTGCCCCAAAATAAGTGGAATTTCTGAGTTTTGCCCCAAAATAAGGAGAATTTCTGCCTTTTTGCCCACAATTAGTGAAATTTCTGCAATTTTGCCCTAAAATAAGAGAAATTTCTGCAATTTTTCCCCATAATAAGGGAAATTTCTGAAATTTTGCTTCAAAATAAGGGGAATTTCTGTTTTTTTTCCCCACAATTAGGGAAATTTCTGCAATTTTGCTCCAAAATAAAAGGAATTTCTGCCTTTTGTCCTAAAATATGGGGAATTTCTGCCGTTTTGTCCGAAAATAAGAAGAATGCATACCTTTTTGCCATAAAAAAGGGAAATTTCTTCATTTTTGCTCCAAAATAAGGGGAACTTTTGGTTTTTGCCTCTAAATAAGTGGAATTTCTGTCTTTTTCCCCCAAAACAAAGGGAATTTCTGTCTTTTTTGCACCAAAATAAGGAAAATTTCTGACTTTTTACCCTGAAATAAGTGAAATTTCTGCAAATTTGCCCCAAAATAAGGGAAATTTCTGCCTTTTTGCCCCCAAATATAAGGAATTTCAGCCTTTTTACCTCAAAATAATGGAAATTTCTGCATTTTTGCAACAAAATATTAGGAATTTGTGCATTTTTGCCACAAAATATTAGGAATTTCTGCCTTTTTGCCCCAAAATAAGAAAAAATTTCTGCTTTTTTTCCCTGAAATAAGTTAAATTTCTGCAATTTTGCCCAAAAATAAGTGAAATTTCTGCAATTTTGCCCCAAAATAAGTGAAATTTCTGCAATTTTGCCCCAAAATAAGGGAAATTTCTGGAATTTTGCCCCAAAATAAGTGGAATTTCTGAGTTTTGCCCCAAAATAAGGAGAATTTCTGCCTTTTTGCCCCACAATTAGGGGAATTTCTGCAATTTTGCTCCAAAATACGGGGAATCTCTGCCTTTTTGCCTGAAAATAAGGGGAATGCATACCTTTGTGCCATAAAAAAGGGAAATTTCTTCATTTTTGCCCCAAATTAAGGGAAATTTCTGCATTTTTGCCCTGAAATATGTGAAATTTCTGCAATTTTAGCCCAAAATAAAGTGAATTTCTACCTTTTTGCCCCAAAATAAGAAAAATTTTTGCTTTTTTTCTCTGAAATAAGTGAAATTTCTTCAATTTTGCCCTAAAATAAAAGAAATTTCTGCAATTTTTCCCCATAATAAAGGAAATTTCTGGAATTTTGCCCCAAAATAAGAATTTCTGTTTTTTTGCCCCCAAATAAGGGAAATTTCTGCAATTTTGCCCTAAAATAAGGGGAATTTCTGCTTTTTTGCCTCTAAATAAGTGGAATTTCTGTCTTTTTCCCCAAAACAAAGGGAATTTCTGTCATTTTTGCCCCAAAATAAGGAAAATTTCTGACTTATTACCCTGAAATAAGTGAAATTTCTGAAATTTTGCCCCAATATAAGGGAAATTTCTGCCTTTTTGCCCCCAAATAAGGGGAATTTCAGCCTTTTTACCTCAAAATAAGGGGAATTTCTGAATTTTGGCACAAAATATTAGGAATTTCTGCCTTTTTGCCCCAAAATAAGAAAAATTTCTGCATTTTTTTCCCTGAAATAAGTGAAATTTCTGCAACTTTGCCCCAAAATAAGTAAAATTTCTGCAATTTTGCCGCAAAATAAGGAAAATTTCTGGAATTTTGCCCCAAAATAAGTGGAATTTCTGAGTTTTGCCCCAAAATAAGGAGAATTTCTGCCTTTTTGCCCACAATTAGTGAAATTTCTGCAATTTTGCCCCATAATAAGGGGAATTTCTGCAATTTTGCTTCAAAATAAGGGGAATTTCTGTTTTTTGCCCCACAATTAGGGAAATTTCTGCAATTTTGCTCCAAAATAAAAGTAATTTCTGCCTTTTGTTCTAAAATATGGGGAATTTCTGCCTTTTTGTCTGAAAATAAGAAGAATGCATACCTTTATGCCATAAAAAAGGGAAATTTCTTCATTTTTGCTCCAAAATAAGGGGAACTTGTGCTTTTTGCCTCTAAATGAGTGGAATTTCTGTCTTTTTCCCCCAAAACAAAGGGAATTTCTGTCTTTTTTGCACCAAAATAAGGAAAATTTCTGACTTTTTACCCTGAAATAAGTGAAATTTCTGCAAATTTGCCCCAAAATAAGAGAAATTTCTGCATTTTTGTCCCCAAATATGGGGAATTTCAGCCTTTTTACCTCAAAATAAGGGAAATTTCTGCATTTTTGCAACAAAATATTAGGAATTTCTGCATTTTTGCCACAAAATATTAGGAATTTCTGCCTTTTTGCCCCAAAATAAGTGAAATTTCTGCAATTTTGCCCCAAAATAAGTGAAATTTCTGCAATTTTGCCCCAAAATAAGGAAAATTTCTGGAATTTTGCCCCAAAATAAGTCGAATTTCTGAGTTTTGCCCCAAAATAAGGAGAATTTCTGCCTTTTTGCCCCACAAGTAGGGGAATTTCTGCAATTTTGCTCCAAAATACGGGGAATTTCTGCCTTTTTGCCTGAAAATAAGGGGAATGCATAACTTTTTGCCATAAAAAAGGGAAATTTCACCATTTTTGCCCCAAATTAAGGGAAATTTCTGCCTTCTTGCCCTGAAATATGTGAAATTTCTGCAATTTTAGCCCAAAATAAAGTGAATTTCTGCCTTTTTGCCCCAAAATAATGGGAATTTCTGCTTTTGCCCCAAAATAAGAAAAATTTTTGCTTTTTTCTCTGAAATAAGTGAAATTTCTGCAATTTTGCCCAAAAATAAGGAAAATTTCTGCAATTTTTTTCTCATAATAAGGGAAATTTTTGCAATTTTGCCCCAAAATAAAAGTAATTTCTGTTTTTTGCCCCCAAATAAGAGAAATTTCTGCAATTTTGCCCTAAAATAAGGGGAATTTCTGCCTTTTGCCCCCAAAAAAGAGAGTTTCTGCATTTTTGCCCCAATATAAAGAAAATTACTGCATTTTTTACCACAAAATTAGGTGAATTTCTTCAATTTTGCTTCAAAATACGGGAATTTTCTGCCTTTTTTGCCGAAAATAAGGGGAATTTCTGCCTTTTTGCCCCAAAATTAGGAGAATTTCTGCAATTTTGCTCCAAAATACGGGGAATTTCTGCCTTTTTTCCCGAAAATAAAGGGCATGTATACCTTTTTGCCATAAAAAAAGGGAAATTTCTTCATTTTTGCCCCAAAATAAGGGGATTATCCGCCTTTTTTACTAAAAATAAGTGCAATTTCTGCCTTTTCCCCCAAAATAAATGAAATTTCTGTTTTTGGCCTCAAAATAAGGGGAATTTCTGAATTTTTGCCCAAATATAAGAGAAATTTCAGCCTTTTTACCTCAAAATAAGGGGAATTTCTGCCTTTATGCCCCAAAAATATGGGGAATTTCCACCTTTTTGCCCAAAATAAGTAAAATTTCTGCAATTTTGTACCAAAATAAAAGAAATTTCTGCCTTTTTGCCCCAAAATAAGAAAATTTCTGTCTTTTTTCTGAAATAAGTGAAATTTCTGCAATTTTGCCCCAAAATAAGGGAAATTTCGGCAATTTTGCCCAAATGTAAAAGGAAATTTCTGCAATTTTGACCCAAAATAAGGGGAATTTCTTACTTTTTGCTCATGAAAAAAGGAGATTTTCTGTCTTTTTGCCCCAAAATAAGGAGAATTTCTGCCTTTTTGCCCAAAAATTATGAGAATTTCTGCAATTTTGCTTCAAAATATGGGGAATTTCTGCCTTTTAGCCCCAAAATAAAGGGAATTTCTGCATTTTCCCCCAATATTTAGGGAATTTCTGCATTTTACCTCTAAATAAGGGGAATTTCTGCATTTTACCTCAAAATAAGAAGAATTTCTGCCTTTTGCCCCAAAATATGGGAAATTTTTGCCTTTTTGTTCCAAAATAAGGAAAATTTCTTCAATTTTGTACCATAATAAAAGAAATTTCTGCTTTTTGCCCCAAAAATATGGGAAATTTCTGCCTTTTTGCCCCAAAATAAGGAAAATTTCTGCAATTTTGTACCAAAATAAAAGAAATTTCTGCCTTTTTACCCGAAAATAAGAAAATTTCTGCCTTTTTTGTGAAATAAGTGAAATTTCTGCAATTTTGCCCCAAAATAAGGAAAATTTCGGCAATTTTGCCCAAATGTAAAGGAAATTTCTGCCTTTTTGCCCCAAAATAAGGGGAATTTCAGCCTTATTACCTCAAAATAAGGGAAATTTCTGCCTTTTTGCCACAAAATATAAGGAATTTCTGCCTTTTTGCCCCAAAATAAAAAACATTTCTGTAATTTTGCCCCAAAATAAGGGGAATTTCTCCCTTTTTGCCCCAAAATAAAGGAAATTTCAGCCTTTTTACCTAAAAATAAGTGAAATTTCTGTAATTTTGCCCCAAATAAGGGAAATTTCTGCAACTTTGCCCCAAAATGAGGGACATTCCTTCAATTTTGCCCCAAAATAAAGGAAATTTCTGGAATTTTGCTCCAAAGTAAGGGGAATTTCGGATTTTGGCCCCAAAATAAAGGGAATTTCTGCCTTTTGCCCCAAAATTAGGAGAATTTCTGCAATTTTGCTCCAAAATACGGGGAATTTCTGCCTTTTTGCCCGAAAATAAGAAGAATGCATACCTTTTTGCCATAAAAAAAGGGAAATTTTTTCATTATTGCTCCAAAATAAGGGGAATTTCTGCCTTTTTGCCTCTAAATAAGTGAAATTTCTGTCTTTTTCCCCCAAGACAAAAAAAATTTCTGTCTTTTTTGCCCCCAAATAAGGGGAATTTCTCACTTATTACTCTGAAATAAGTGAAATTTCTGCAATTTTACCCCAAAATAAAAGTAATTTCTGCCTTTTTGCCCCCAAATAAGGGAAATTTCAGCCTTTTTACCTCAAAATAAGGGGAATTTCTGCATTTTTCCCACAAAATATTAGGAATTTCTGCCTTTTTGCACCAAAATAAGGAAAATTTCTTTCTTTTTTCTCTGAAATAAGTGAAATTTCTGCAATTTTGCCCCAAAATAAGTGAAATTTCTGCAATTTTCCCCAAAATAAGGGAAATTTCTGCCTTTTTGCCCTGAAATATGTGAAATTTCTTCAATTTTACCCGAAAATTAGGTGAATTTCTGCCTTTTTGCCCCAAAATAATGGGAATTTCTGCCTTTTTGCCCCAAAATAAGAAAAATTTTTGCTTTTTTTCTCTGAAATAAGTGAAATTTCTGCAATTTTGCCCTAAAATACGGGAAATTACTGCAATTTTTTTCTCATAATAAGGGAAAATCTGCAATTTTGCTCCAAAATAAGGGGAATTTCTGTTTTTTGCCCCCAAATAAGAGAAATTTCTGCAATTTTGCCCTAAAATAAGGGGAATTTCTGCCTTTTGCCCCCAAAAAAGAGAGTTTCTGCATTTTTGCCCCAAAATAAAGAAAATTACTGCATTTTTACCCCAAAATTAGGTGAATTTCTTCAATTTTGCTTCAAAATACGGGGATTTTCTGCTTTTTGCCGAAAATAAGGGGAATTTCTGCCTTTTTGCCCCAAAATTAGGGGAATTTCTGCAATTTTGCTCCAAAATATGGGGAATTTCTGCCTTTTTGCCCGAAAATAAAGGGAATGTATACCTTTTTGCCATAAAAAAAGGGAAATTTCTTTATTTTTGCCCCAAAATAAGGGGATTATCTGCCTTTTTTACTAAAAATAAGTGCAATTTCTGCCTTTTCCCCAAAAATAAACGAAATTTCTGCTTTTGGCCTCAAAATAAGGGGAATTTCTGACTTTTTGCCCAAAAATAAGGGAAATTTCAGCCTTTTTACCTCAAAGTAAGGGGAATTTCTGCTTTTTTGCCCCAAAAATATGGGGAATTTCCGCCTTTTTGCCCCAAAATAAGTAAAATTTCTGCAATTTTATACCAAAATAAAAGAAATTTCTGCCTTTTTGCCCCAAAATAAGAAAATTTCTGCCTTTTTTCTGAAACAAGTGAAATTTCTGCAATTTTGCCCCAAAATAAGGGAAATTTCGGCAATTTTGCCCAAATGTAAAAGGAAATTTCTGCAATTTTGACCCAAAATAAGGGAAATTTCTTACTTTTTGCTCACGAAAAAGGGAGATTTTCTGTCTTTTTGCCCCAAAATAAGGAGAATTTCTGCCTTTTTTGCTCGAAAATTATGAGAATTTCTGCAATTTTGCTTCAAAATACGGGGAATTTCTTCCTTTTAGCCCCAAAATAAAGGGAATTTCTGCATTTTCCCCCAATATTTGGGGAATTTCTGCATTTTACCTCTAAATAAATGGAATTTCTGCATTTTACCTCAAAATAAGAAGAATTTCTGCCTTTTGCCCCAAAATATGGGGAATTTCTGCCTTTTTGTTCCAAAATAAGGAAAATTTCTTCAATTTTGTACCATAATAAAAGAAATTTCTGCTTTTTGCTCCAAAATGAGGGGAATTTCTGCCTTTTGCCCCAAAAAATGGGGAATTTCAGCATTTTACCTCAAAATAAGGGAATTTTAGCCTTTTTGCACCAAAATATGAAGAATTTCTGCCTTTTTGCCCCAAAATAAAGGGAATTTCTGCATTTTTGCACCAATATTAGGGGAATTTCTGCAATTTTGCTCCAAAATACGGGTCATTTCTGCCTTTTTGCCCAAAATTAAGTGGAATTTCTGCCTTTTTGTCCCGAAATAAGTGAAATTTCTTCAATTTTAGCGAAAAATTAAGGATTTCATCTTTTTGCCCCAAAATAAGGGAAATTTCTGCCATTTTGCCTTGAAATATTTGAAATTTCTGCAATTTTACCCCAAAATAAGGGGAATTTCTGCCTTATTACCTCAAAATGAGGGAAATTTCTGCATTTTTGCCACAAAATATAAGGAATTTCTGCATTTTTACCCAAAAATAAGGAAAATTTCTGCAATTTTGCCCCAAAATAAGGGGAATTTCTCTCTTTTGCCCCAAAATAAAAAAAATTTCAGCCTTTTTACCTGAAAATAAGTGAAATTTCTGCAATTTTGCCCCAAATAAAAAAAATTTCTGCAATTTTGCCCCAAAATAAGGTAAATTCCTGCAATTTTGCCCCAAAATAAAAAAATTTCTGCCTTTTTGACCCCAAGTAAGGGAACTTTCAGCCTTTTTACCTCAAAATAAGGGGAATTTCTGCATTTTTGCCACAAAATATTAGGAATGTCTGACTTTTTGCCCCAAAATAAGGAAAATTTCTGCCTTTTTTCCCTGAAATAAGTGAAATTTCTGCAATTTTGCCCCAAAATAAGTGAAATTCCTGCAAATTTTGCCCAAAAATAAAAGAAATTTCTGGAATTTTGCCCCAAAATAAGTGAAATTTCTGAGTTTTGCCCTAAAATAAGGAGAATTTCTGTCTTTTTGCCCCAACATATAGAGAATTTCTGCCTTTTTGGCCCACAATTAGGGAAATTTCTGCAATTTTGCTCCAAAATACGGGGATTTTCTGCATTTTTGCCCAAAAATAAGGGGAATGCATACATTTTTGCCATAAAAAAGAGAAATTTCTTTATTTTTGCTCCCAAATAAGGGGAATTTCTGCCTTATTGCCTCTAAATAAGTGGAATTTCTGTCTTTTTCCCCCAAAACAAAGGGAATTTCTGTCTTTTTTGCCCCAAAATAAAGAAAATTTCTGACTTATTACCCTAAAATAAGTGAAATTTCTGCAATTTTGCCCCAAAAAAGGGGAAATTTCTGCCTTTTTGCCCTGAAATATGTGAAATTTCTGCAATTTTAGCCCAAAATAAGGTGAATTTCTGCCTTTTTGCCCCTAAATAATGGGAATTTCTGCCTTTTTGCCCCAAAATAAGAAAAATTTTTGCTTTTTTTCTCTGAAATAAGTGAAATTTCTGCAATTTTGCCCTAAAATAAGGGAAATTTCTGCAATTTTTTTTCATAATAAGGGAAATTTCTGCAATTTTACCCCAAAATAAGGGGAATTTCTGTTTTTTGCCCCCAAATAAAAGAAATTTCTGCAATTTTGCCGTATAATAAGGGGAATTTCTCCCTTTTGCCCCAAAATAAGGAGAATTTCTTCCTTTTTGACCCAAAATAAAGAAAATTACTGTATTTTTTACCCCAAAATCAGGTGAATTTCTGCAATTTTGCTCCAAAATATGGGGATTTTCTGCCTTTTTCGCCGAAAATAACGCGAATTTTTGCCATTTTGCCACAAAATAAGTGAAATTTCTGCAGTTTTACCCCAAAATACAAGGAATTTCTGCCTTTTTGCCCCAAAATTAGGGGAATTTCTGCAATTTTGCTCCAAAATACAAGGAATTTCTCCCTTTAAGCCCGAAAATAAAGGGAATGTATACCTTTTTGCCATAAAAAAAGGAAATTTCTTTATTTTTGTTCCAAAATAAAAGGATTTTCCGCCTTTTTGACTCAAAATAAGTGCAATTTCTGCCTTTTCTCCAAAAATAAACGAAATTTCTGTCTTTTTACCCCAAAATAGGGGGAATTTCTGACATTTTGCCCAAAAATAAGAGAAATATCAGCCTTTTTACCTCAAAATAAGGGGAATTTCTGCCTTTTTGCCTCAAAATAAGGGGAATTTCTGCCTTTCTGCCCCAAAATATGGGGAATTTCTGCCTTTTTGCCCCAAAATAAGAATAATTTCTGCAATTTTGTACCAAAATAAAAGAAATTTCTGCCTTTTTGCCCCAAAATAAGAAAATTTCTGCCTTTTTTCTGAAATAAGTGAAATTTCTGCAATTTTTCCCCAAAATAAGGAAAATTTCTGAAATTTTGCCCAAATGTAAAGGAAATTTCTGCAATTTTGCCCCAATATAAAAGGAATTTCTTACTTTTTGCCCGAAAATTTTGAGAATTTCTGCAATTTTGCTTCAAAATACAGGGAATTTCTGCCTTTTAGCCCCAAAATAAAGGGAATTTCTGCATTTCCCCCCAATATTTGGGGAATTTCTGCATTTTACCTCTAAATAAGGAAAATTTCTGCATTTTACTAAAAATATGAAGAATTTCTGCCTTTTGCCCCAAAATATGAGGAATTTCTGCCTTTTTGTTCCAAAATAAGGAAAATTTCTTCAATTTTGTACCATAATAAAAGAAATTTCTGCTTTTTGCCCCAGAACAAGGGGAATTTCTGACTTTTTACCCTGAAATAAATGAAATTTCTGCAATTTTGCCCGAAAATAAGGGAAATTTGTGCCTTTTTGCCCCAAAATATAGGCAATTTCTGCGTTTTGCCCCAAAATATGGGGAATTTCAGGATTTTATCTCAAAATAAGGGGAATTTCAGCCTTTTTGCACCAAAATATGGAGAATTTCTGCCTTTTTGCCCCAAAATAAAGGGAATTTCTGCATTTTTGCACCAATATTAGGGGAATTTCTCCCATTTTGCTCCAAAATACGGGTCATTTCTGCCTTTTTGCCCGAAATTAAGTGGAATTTCTGCCTTTTTGTCCCGAAATAAGTGAAATTTCTTCAATTTTAGCCAAAAATTATGGATTTCATCTTTTTGCCCCAAAATAAAAAAATTTCCACCATTTTGCCCAGAAATATTTGAAATTTCTGCAATTTTACCCCAAAATAAGGGGAATTTCTGCCTTTTTGCCCCAAAATAAGGGGAATTTCAGCCTTATTACCTCAAAATGAGGGAAATTTCTGCCTTTTTGCCCCAAAATATAAGGAATTTCTGTCTTTTTGCCCCAAAATAAGGAAAATTTCTGCAATTTTGCCCCAAAATAAGAGGAATTTCTCTCTTTTTGCCCCAAAATAAAAGAAATTTCAGCCTTTTTACCTGAAAATAAGTGAAATTTCTGCAATTTTTCCCCAAATAAAGGAAATTTCTGCAATTTTGAACCAAAATAAGGTAAATTCCTGAAATTTTGCCCGAAAATAAAAAAAATTTCTGCCTTTTTGCCCCCAAATAAGAGAAATTTCAACCTTTTTACCTCAAAATAAAAGGAATTTCTGCATTTTTACCAAAAAATATTAGGAATTTCTGACTTTTTGCCCCAAAATAAGGAAAATTTCTGCCTTTTTTTCTGAAATAAGTGAAATTTCTGCAATTTTGCCCCAAAATAAGTGAAATTTCTGCAATTTTGCCCCAAAATAAAATAACTTTCTGGAATTTTGCCCCAAACTAAGTGGAATTTCTGACTTTTGCCCTAAAATAAGGAGAATTTCTGTCTTTTTGCCCCAACATATAGAGAATTTCTGCCTTTTTGCCCCACAATTAGGGGAATTTCTACAATTTTGCTCCAAAATACGAGGAATTTCTGCCTTTTTGCCCAAAAATAAGGGGAATGCATACCTTTTTGCCCTAAAAATGGGAAATTTCTTCATTTTTGCTCCAAAATAAGGGGAATTTCTGCCTTTTTGCCTCTAAATAAGTGGAATTTCTGTCTTTTTCCCCCAAAACAAAGGGAATTTCTGTCTTTTTTGCCCCAAAATAAGGAAAATTTCTGACTTATTACCCTGAAATAAGTGAAATTTTTGCAATTTTGCCCCAAAATAAGGGAAATTTCTGCCTTTTTGCCCTGAAATATGTGAAATTTCTGCAATTTTAACCCAAAATAAGGTGAAGTTCTGCCTTTTTGCCCCAAAATAATGGGAATTTCTGCCTTTGCCCCAATATAAGAAAAATTTTTGCTTTTTTTCTCTGAAATAAGTAAAATTTCTGCAATTTTGCCCTAAAATAAGGGAAATTTCTGCAATTTTTCCCCATAATAAGGAAAATTTCTGCAATTTTGCCCCAAAATAAGGAAAATTTCTGTTTTTTGCCCCAAATAAAAGAAATTTCTGCAATATTGCCCTAAAATAAGGGGAATTTCTGCCTTTTACCCTAAAATAAGAAGAATTTCTGCCTTTTTAACCCAAAATTAAGAAAATTACTGTATTTTTTACCCCAAAATTAGGTGAATTTCTTCAATTTTGCTCCAAAATATGGGGATTTTCTGCTTTTTCACCGAAAATAAGGGGAATTTTTGCCATTTTGCTGCAAAATAAGTGAAATTTCTGCAGTTTTACCCCAAAATACGGGGAATTTCTGCATTTTTGCCCCAAAATTAGAAGAATTTCTGCAATTTTGCTCCAAAATATGGGGAATTTCTGCCTTTTTGCCTGAAAATAAAGGTAATGTATACCTTTTTGCCATAATAAAGGGAAATTTCTTTATTTTTGCTTTAAAATAAGGGGATTTTCCGCCTTTTTGACTCAAAATAAGTGCAATTTCTGCCTTTTCTCCAAAAATAAACAAAATTTCTGTCTTTTTGCCTCAAACTAAGGGGAATTTCTGACTTTTTGCCCAAAAATAAGGGAAATTTCAGCCTTTTTACCTCAAAATAAAGGGAATTTCTGCCTTTTTGCCACAAAATATGGGGAATTTCTGCCTTTTTGCCCCAAAATAAGAAAAATTTCTGCAATTTTGTACCAAAATAAAAGAAATTTCTGCCTTTTTGCCCCAATATATAAAAATTTCTATCTTTTTTCTGAAATAAGTGAAATTTCTGCAATTTTGCCACAAACTAAGGGAAATTTCTGCAATTTTGCCCAAATGTAAAGGAAATTTCTGCAATTTTGCCCCAAAATAAGGGAAATTTCTGACTTTTTGCTCCCGAAGAAAGATTTTCTGTCTTTTTGCCCCAAAATAAGGAGAATTTCTGCCTTTTTGCCCGAAAATTATGAGAATTTCTGCAATTTTGCTTCAAAATATGGGGATTTTCTGCCTTTTAGCCCCAAAATAAAGGGAATTTCTGCATTTTTCCCCAATATTTGGGGAATATCTGCATTTTACCTCAAAATAAGAAGAATTTCTTCCTTTTGCCCCAAAATATGGGGAATTTCTGCCTTTTTTCCAAATAAGGAATATTTCTTCAATTTTGTACCATAATAAAAGAAATTTCTGCTTTTTGCCCCAAAATATGGGGAATTGCTGACTTTTTGCCCTGAAATAAATGAAATTTCTGCAATTTTGCCCGAAAATAAAGGAAATTTGTGCCTTTTTGCCCCCAAATGAGGGGAATTTCTGCCTTTTGCCCCAAAATATGGGGAATTTCAGGATTTTACCTCAAAATAAGGGGAATTTCAGCCTTTTTGCACCAAAATATGAAGAATTTCTGCCTTTTTGCCCCAAAATAAAGGGAATTTCTGCATTTTTGCACCAATATTAGGGGAATTTCTGCCATTTTGCACCAAAATACGGGTCATTTCTGCCTTTTTGCCCGAAATTAAGTGGAATTTCTGCCTTTTGGTCCCGAAATAAGTGAAATTTCTTCAATTTTAGCCAAAAATTAGAAATTTCATTTTTTACCCCAAAATAAGGGAAATTTCTGCCATTTTGCCCTGAAATATTTGAAATTTCTTCAATTTTACCCCAAAATAAGGGGAATTTCTGCCTTTTAGCCCCAAAATAAGGGGAATTTCAGCCTTATTACCTCAAAATAAGGGAAATTTCTGCCTTTTGCCCGAAAATATCAAAAATTTCTGATTTTTGCCCCAAAATAAGGAAAATTTCTGCAATTTTGCCCCAAAATAATGGAATTTCTCTCTTTTTGCCACAAAATAAAAGAAATTTCAGGCTTTTTACCTGAAAATAAGTGAAATTTCTGCAATTTTGCCCCAAATAAAGGAAATTTCTGCAATTTTGCCCAAAAATAAGGTAAATTCCTGCAATTTTGCCCCAAAATAAAAAAAAATTCTGCCTTTTTGCCCCCAAATAAAGGAAATTTCAGCCTTTTTACCTCAAAATAAAGGGAATTTCTGCATTTTTGCCACAAAATATTAGGAATTTCTGAGTTTTTGCCCAAAATGAGAAAAATTTCTGCCTTTTTTCCCTGAAATAAGTGAAATTTCTGCAATTTTGCCCCAAAATAAGAGAAATTTCTGCAATTTTGCCCCAAAATAAAATGAATTTCTGGAATTTTGTCCCAAAATAAGTGGAATTTCTGACTTTTGCCCTAAAATAAGGAGAATTTCTGTCTTTTTGCCCCAACATATAGAGAATTTCTGCATTTTTGCCCCACAATTAGGGGAATTTCTGCAATTTTGCTCCAAAATACGGGGAATTTCTGCCTTTTTGCCCAAAAATAAAAGGAATGCATACCTTTTTGCAATAAAAATGGGAAATTTCTTCATTTTTGCTCCAAAATAAGGGGAATTTCTCTATTTTTGCCTCTAAATAAGTGGAATTTCTGTCTTTTTCCCCAAAAACAAAGGGAATTTCTGTCTATTTTGCCCCAAAATATAGAAAATTTCTGATTTATTACCCTGAAATAAGTGAAATTTTTGCAATTTTGCCCCAAAATAAGGGAAATTTCTGCCTTTTTGCCCTGAAATATGTGAAATTTCTGCAATTTTAGCACAAAATAAGGTGAATTTCTGCCTTATTGCCCCAAAATAATGGGAATTTCTGCCTTTTTGCCCCAATATAAAAAAAATTTTTGCTTTTTTTCTCTGAAATAAGTAAAATTTCTGCAATTTTGCCCTAAAATAAGGAAAATTTCTGCAATTTTTCCCCATAATAAGGGAAATTTCTGCAATATTGCCCCAAAATAAGGGAAATTTCTGTATTTTGCCCCCAAATAAAAGAAATTTCTGCAATTTTCCCCTAAAATAAGGGGAATTTCTGCATTTTACCCCGAAATAAGAAGAATTTCTGCCTTTTTAACCCAAAATAAAGAAAATTACTGTATTTTTTACCCCAAAATTAGGTGAATTTCTGCAATTTTGCTCCAAAATACGGGGATTTTCTGCTTTTTCGACGAAAATAAGGGAAATTTCTGCCATTTTGCCACAAAATAAGTGAAATTTCTGCAGTTTTACCCCAAAATACGGGGAATTTCTGCATTTTTGCCCCAAAATTAGGGGAATTTCTGCAATTTTGCTCCAAAATACAGGGAATTTCTGCCTTTTTGCCTGATAATAAAGGGAATGTATATCTTTTTGCCATAAAAAAGGGAAATTTCTTTATTTTTGCTCCAAAATAAGGGGATTTTCCGCAATTTTGACTCAAAATAAGTACAATTTCTGCCTTTTCCCACAAAATAAACGAAATTTCTGTTTTTTGCCTCAAAATAAGGGAAATTTCTGACTTTTTGCCCGAAAATAAGGGAAATTTCAGCCTTTTTACCTCAAAATAAGGGGAATTTCTGCCTTTTTGCCCCAAAATATGGGGAATTTCTGCCTTTTTGCCCCAAAATAAGAAAAATTTCTGCAATTTTGTACCAAAATAAAAGAAATTTCTGCCTTTTTGCCCCAAAATAAGAAAATTTCTGCCTTTTTTCTGAAATAAGTGAAATTTCTGCAATTTTGCCCCAAAATAAGGGAAATTTCTGCAATTTTGCCCAAATGTAAAGGAAATTTCTGCAATTTTGCCCCAAAATAAAAGGAATTTCTGACTTTTTGCTCCCGAAAAAAGGAGATTTTCTGTCTTTTTGCCCCAAAATAAAGAGAATTTCTGCCTTTTTGCCTGAAAATTATGAGAATTTCTGCAATTTTGCTTCAAAATACGGGGAATTTCTGCCTTTTAGCCCCAAAATAAGGGGATTTTCTGCCTTTTGCCCCAAAATATGGGTAATTTCAGCATTTTACCTCAAAATAAGGGGAATTTCAGCCTTTTTGCACCAAAATATAGAGAATTTCTGCCTTTTTGCCCAAAAATAAAGGGAATTTCTGCATTTTTGCACCAATATTAGGGGAATTTCTGCAATTATGCTCCAAAATACGGGTCATTTCTGCCTTTTTGCCCGAAATTAAGTGGAATTTCTGCCTTTTTGTCCCGAAATAAGTGAAATTTCTTCAATTTTAGCCAAAAATTAGGGATTTCATCTTTTTGCCCCAAAATAAGGAAAATTTCTGCTATTTTCCCCTGAAATATTTGAAATTTCTGCAATTTTACCCCAAAATAAGGGGAATTTCTGCCTTTTTGCCCCAAAATAAGGGGAATTTCAGCCTTATTACCTCAAAATAAGGGAAATTTCTGCTTTTTGCCACAAAATATAAGAAATTTCTGACTTTTTACCCTGAAATAAATGAAATTTCTGCAATTTTGCCCGAAAATAAGGGAAATTTGTGCCTTTTTGCCTCAAAATGAGGGGAATTTCTGCCTTTTGCCCCAAAATATAGGGAATTTCAGCATTTTACCCCAAAAAAAGGTGAATTTGTTCTTTTTGCCCCAAAATAATGGGAATTTCTGCCTTTTTTCCCCAAAATAAGAAAAATTTTTGCTTTTTTTCACTGAAATAAGTGAAATTTCTGCAATTTTGCCCTAAAATAAGGGAAATTTCTGCATTTTTCCCCATAATAAGGGAAATTTCTGCAATTTTTCTTCAAAATAAAAGGAATTTCTGTTTTTTGCCCCCAAATAAGGGAAATTTCTGCAATTTTGCCCTAAAATAAGAGGAATTTCTGCATTTTGCCCCAAAATAAGGAGAATTTCTGCCTTTTTGTCACAAAATAAAGAAAATTACTGTATTTTTTACCCCAAAATTAGGTGAATTTCTGCAATTTTGCTCCAAAATACGGAGACTTAGTGGCATATTCGCCGAGAATAAGGGAAATTTCTGCCATTTTGCCGCGAAATTACTGAAATTTCTGCAGTTTTAACCCAAAATAAGGGGAATTTCTGCCTTTTTGCCCCAAAATTAGGGGAATTTCTGCAATTTTGCTCCAAAATACGGGGAATTTCTGCCTTTTTGCACGAAAATAAAGGGAATGTATAGCTTTTTCCTTAAAAAAGAGAAATTTCTTTATTTTTGCCCCAAAATAAGGGGATTTTCCGCCTTTTTAACTCAAAATGAGTGCAATTTCTGCCTTTTCCCCAAAAATAAACCAAATTTCTGTCTTTTTGCCCCAATGTAAGATGAATTTCTGACTTTTTGTCCGAAAATAAGGGGAATTTCAGCATTTTTACCTCAAAATAAAGGGAATTTCTGCCTTTTTGCCCCTAAATATGGGGAATTTCTGCCTTTTTCCTTAAAATAAGAAAAATTTCTGCAATTTCGTACCAAAATAAAAGAAATTTCTGCCTTTTTGCCCCAAAATAAGAAAATTTCTGCATTTTTCTGAAAAAAGTGTAATTTCTGCAATTTTGCCCCAAAATAAGGGAAATTTCTGCAATTTTGCCCCAAAATAAAATAAATTTCTGGAATTTTGTCCCAAAATAAGTGGAATTTCTGACTTTTGCCCTAAAATAAGGAGAATTTCTGTCTTTTTGCCCCAACATATAGAGAATTTCTGCATTTTTGCCCCACAATTACGGGAATTTCTGCAATTTTGCTCCAAAATACGGGGAATTTCTGCCTTTTTGCCCAAAAATAAAAGGAATGCATACCTTTTTGCAATAAAAATGGGATATTTCTTCATTTTTGCTCCAAAATAAGGGGAATTTCTCTATTTTTGCCTCTAAATAAGTGGAATTTCTGTCTTTTTCCCCAAAAACAAAGGGAATTTCTGTCTATTTTGCCCCAAAATATAGAAAATTTCTGATTTATTACCCTGAAATAAGTGAAATTTTTGCAATTTTGCCCCAAAATAAGGGAAATTTCTGCCTTTTTGCCCTGAAATATGTGAAATTTCTGCAATTTTAGCACAAAATAAGGTGAATTTCTGCCTTTTTGCCCCAAAATAATGGGAATTTCTGCCTTTTTGCCCCAATATAAAAAAAATTTTTGCTTTTTTTCTCTGAAATAAGTAAAATTTCTGCAATTTTGCCCTAAAATAAGGAAAATTTCTGCAATTTTTCCCCATAATAAGGGAAATTTCTCCAATATTGCCCCAAAATAAGGGAAATTTCTGTATTTTGCCCCCAAATAAAATAAATTTCGGCAATTTTCCCCTAAAATAAGGGGAATTTCTGCATTTTACCCCGAAATAAGAAGAATTTCTGCCTTTTTAACCCAAAATAAAGAAAATTACTGTATTTTTTACCCCAAAATTAGGTGAATTTCTGCAATTTTGCTCCAAAATACGGGGATTTTCTGCTTTTTCGACGAAAATAAGGGGAATTTCTGCCATTTTGCCACAAAATAAGTGAAATTTCTGCAGTTTTACCCCAAAATACGGGGAATTTCTGCATTTTTGCCCCAAAATTAGGGGAATTTCTGCAATTTTGCTCCAAAATACGGGGAATTTCTGCCTTTTTGCCTGATAATAAAGGGAATGTATACCTTTTTGCCATAAAAAAAGGGAAATTTCTTTATTTTTGCTCCAAAATAAGGGGATTTTCCGCCATTTTGACTCAAAATAAGTGCAATTTCTGCCTTTTCCCCCAAAATAAACGAAATTTCTGTTTTTTGCCTCAAAATAAGGGAAATTTCTGACTTTTTGCCCGAAAATAAGGGAAATTTCAGCCTTTTTACCTCAAAATAAGGGGAATTTCTGCCTTTTTGCCCCAAAATATGGGGAATTTCTGCCTTTTTGCCCCAAAATAAGAAAAATTTCTGCAATTTTGTACCAAAATAAAAGAAATTTCTGCCTTTTTGCCCCAAAATAAGAAAATTTCTGCCTTTTTTCTGAAATAAGTGAAATTTCTGCAATTTTGCCCCCAAATAAGGGAAATTTCTGCAATTTTGCCCAAATGTAAAGGAAATTTCTGCAATTTTGCCCCAAAATAAAAGGAATTTCTGACTTTTTGCTCCCGAAAAAAGGAGATTTTCTGTCTTTTTGCCCCAAAATAAAGAGAATTTCTGCCTTTTTGCCCGAAAATTATGAGAATTTCTGCAATTTTGCTTCAAAATACGGGGAATTTCTGCCTTTTAGCCCCAAAATAAGGGGATTTTCTGCCTTTTGCCCCAAAATATGGGTAATTTCAGCATTTTACCTCAAAATAAGGGGAATTTCAGCCTTTTTGCACCAAAATATAGAGAATTTCTGCCTTTTTGCCCAAAAATAAAGGGAATTTCTGCATTTTTGCACCAATATTAGGGGAATTTCTGCAATTTTGCTCCAAAATACGGGTCATTTCTGCCTTTTTGCCCGAAATTAAGTGGAATTTCTGCCTTTTTGTCCCGAAATAAGTGAAATTTCTTCAATTTTAGCCAAAAATTAGGGATTTCATCTTTTTGCCCCAAAATAAGGAAAATTTCTGCTATTTTCCCCTGAAATATTTGAAATTTCTGCAATTTTACCCCAAAATAAGGGGAATTTCTGCCTTTTTGCCCCAAAATAAGGGGAATTTCAGCCTTATTACCTCAAAATAAGGAAAATTTCTGCTTTTTGCCACAAAATATAAGGAATTTCTGACTTTTTACCCTGAAATAAATGAAATTTCTGCAATTTTGCCCGAAAATAAGGGCAATTTGTGCCTTTTTGCCTCAAAATGAGGGGAATTTCTGCCTTTTGCCCCAAAATATAGGGAATTTCAGCATTTTACCCCAAAATAAGGTGAATTTTTTCCTATTTGCCCCAAAATAATGGGAATTTCTGCCTTTTTGCCCCAAAATAAGAAAAATTTTTGCTTTTTTTCTCTGAAATAAGTGAAATTTCTGCAATTTTGCCCTAAAATAAGGGAAATTTCTGCAATTTTTCCCCATAATAAGGGAAATTTCTGCAATTTTTCTTCAAAATAAAAGGAATTTCTGTTTTTGCCCCCAAATAAGGGAAATTTCTGCAATTTTGCCCTAAAATAAGGGGAATTTCTGCCTTTTGCCCCAAAATAAGGAGAATTTCTGCCTTTTTGTCACAAAATAAAGAAAATTACTGTATTTTTTACCCCAAAATTAGGTGAATTTCTGCAATTTTGCTCCAAAATACGGAGACTTAGTGCCATATTCGCCGAGAATAAGGGAAATTTCTGCTATTTTGCCGCGAAATTACTGAAATTTCTGCAGTTTTAACCCAAAATAAGGGGAATTTCTGCCTTTTGCCCCAAAATAAGGAGAATTTCTGCCTTTTTGTCACAAAATAAAGAAAATTACTGTAGTTTTTACCCCAAAATTAGGTGAATTTCTGCAGTTTTGCTCCAAAATACGGAGACTTAGTGGCATATTCGCCGAGAATAAGGGAAATTTCTGCCATTTTGCCGCGAAATTACTGAAATTTCTGCAGTTTTAACCCAAAATAAGGGGAATTTCTGCCTTTTTGCCCGAAAATTAGGGGAATTTCTGCAATTTTGCTCCAAAATACGGGGAATTTCTGCCTTTTTGCACGAAAATAAAGGGAATGTATAGCTTTTTCCATAAAAAAGAGAAATTTCTTTATTTTTGCCCCAAAATAAGGGGATTTTCCGCCTTTTTAACTCAAAATGAGTGCAATTTCTGCCTTTTCCCCAAAAATAAACCAAATTTCTGTCTTTTTGCCCCAATATAAGATGAATTTCTGACTTTTTGTCCGAAAATAAGGGGAATTTCAGCCTTTTTACCTTAAAATAAAGGGAATTTCTGCCTTTTTGCCCCTAAGTATGGGGAATTCCTGCCGTTTTCCCCAAAATAAGAAAAATTTCTGCAATTTCGTACCAAAATAAAAGAAATTTCTGCCTTTTTGCCCCAAAATAAGAAAATTTCTGCATTTTTTCTGAAATAAGTGAAATTTCTGCAATTTTGCCCCAAAATAAGGGAATTTTCTGCAATTTTGCCCCAAAATAAAATAAATTTCTGGAATTTTGTCCCAAAATAAGTGGAATTTCTGACTTTTGCCCTAAAATAAGGAGAACTTCTGTCTTTTTGCCCCAACATATAGAGAATTTCTGCAATTTTGCCCCACAATTAGGGGAATTTCTGCAATTTTGCACCAAAATACGGGGAATTTCTGCCTTTTTGCCCAAAAATAAAAGGAATGCATACCTTTTTGCAATAAAAATGGGAAATTTCTTCATTTTTGCTCCAAAATAAGGGGAATTTCTCTATTTTTGCCTCTAAATAAGTGGAATTTCTGTCTTTTTCCCCAAAAACAAAGGGAATTTCTGTCTATTTTGCCCCAAAATATAGAAAATTTCTGATTTATTACCCTGAAATAAGTGAAATTTTTGCAATTTTGCCCCAAAATAAGGGAAATTTCTGCCTTTTTGCCCTGAAATATGTGAAATTTCTGCAATTTTAGCACAAAATAAGGTGAATTTCTGCCTTTTTGCCCCAAAATAATGGGAATTTCTGCCTTTTTGCCCCAATATAAAAAAAATTTTTGCTTTTTTTCTCTGAAATAAGTAAAATTTCTGCAATTTTGCCCTAAAATAAGGAAAATTTCTGCAATTTTTCCCCATAATAAGGGAAATTTCTGCAATATTGCCCCAAAATAAGGGAAATTTCTGTATTTTGCCCCCAAATAAAAGAAATTTCTGCAATTTTCCCCTAAAATAAGGGGAATTTCTGCATTTTACCCCGAAATAAGAAGAATTTCTGCCTTTTTAACCCAAAATAAAGAAAATTACTGTATTTTTTACCCCAAAATTAGGTGAATTTCTGCAATTTTGCTCCAAAATACGGGGATTTTCTGCTTTTTCGCCAAAAATAAGGGGAATGTCTGCCATTTTGCCACAAAATAAGTGAAATTTCTGCAGTTTTACCCCAAAATACGGGGAATTTCTGCATTTTTGCCCCAAAATTAGGGGAATTTCTGCAATTTTGCTACAAAATACGGGGAATTTCTTCCTTTTTGCCTGATAATGAAGGGAATGTATACCTTTTTGCCATAAAAAAGGGAAATTTCTTTATTTTTGCTCCAAAATAAGGGGATTTTCCGCCATTTTGACTCAAAATAAGTGCAATTTCTGCCTTTTCCCCCAAAATAAACGAAATTTCTGTTTTTTGCCTCAAAATAAGGGAAATTTCTGACTTTTTGCCCGAAAATAAGGGAAATTTCAGCCTTTTTACCTCAAAATAAGGGGAATTTCTGCCTTTTTGCCCCAAAATATGGGGAATTTCTGCCTTTTTGCCCCAAAATAAGAAAAATTTCTGCAATTTTGTACCAAAATAAAAGAAATTTCTGCCTTTTTGCCCCAAAATAAGAAAATTTCTGCCTTTTTTCTGAAATAAGTGAAATTTCTGCAATTTTGCCCCCAAATAAGGGAAATTTCTGCAATTTTGCCCAAATGTAAAGGAAATTTCTGCAATTTTGCCCCAAAATAAAAGGAATTTCTGACTTTTTGCTCCCGAAAAAAGGAGATTTTCTGTCTTTTTGCCCCAAAATAAAGAGAATTTCTGCCTTTTTGCCCGAAAATTATGAGAATTTCTGCAATTTTGCTTCAAAATACGGGGAATTTCTGCCTTTTAGCCCCAAAATAAGGGGATTTTCTGCCTTTTGCCCCAAAATATGGGTAATTTCAGCATTTTACCTCAAAATAAGGGGAATTTCAGCCTTTTTGCACCAAAATATAGAGAATTTCTGCCTTTTTGCCCAAAAATAAAGGGAATTTCTGCATTTTTGCACCAATATTAGGGGAATTTCTGCAATTTTGCTCCAAAATACGGGTCATTTCTGCCTTTTTGCCCGAAATTAAGTGGAATTTCTGCCTTTTTGTCCCGAAATAAGTGAAATTTCTTCAATTTTAGCCAAAAATTAGGGATTTCATCTTTTTGCCCCAAAATAAGGAAAATTTCTGCTATTTTCCCCTGAAATATTTGAAATTTCTGCAATTTTACCCCAAAATAAGGGGAATTTCTGCCTTTTTGCCCCAAAATAAGGGGAATTTCAGCCTTATTACCTCAAAATAAGGAAAATTTCTGCTTTTTGCCACAAAATATAAGGAATTTCTGACTTTTTACCCTGAAATAAATGAAATTTCTGCAATTTTGCCCGAAAATAAGGGCAATTTGTGCCTTTTTGCCTCAAAATGAGGGGAATTTCTGCCTTTTGCCCCAAAATATAGGGAATTTCAGCATTTTACCCCAAAATAAGGTGAATTTTTTCCTATTTGCCCCAAAATAATGGGAATTTCTGCCTTTTTGCCCCAAAATAAGAAAAATTTTTGCTTTTTTTCTCTGAAATAAGTGAAATTTCTGCAATTTTGCCCTAAAATAAGGGAAATTTCTGCAATTTTTCCCCATAATAAGGGAAATTTCTGCAATTTTTCTTCAAAATAAAAGGAATTTCTGTTTTTGCCCCCAAATAAGGGAAATTTCTGCAATTTTGCCCTAAAATAAGGGGAATTTCTGCCTTTTGCCCCAAAATAAGGAGAATTTCTGCCTTTTTGTCACAAAATAAAGAAAATTACTGTATTTTTTACCCCAAAATTAGGTGAATTTCTGCAATTTTGCTCCAAAATACGGAGACTTAGTGCCATATTCGCCGAGAATAAGGGAAATTTCTGCTATTTTGCCGCGAAATTACTGAAATTTCTGCAGTTTTAACCCAAAATAAGGGGAATTTCTGCCTTTTGCCCCAAAATAAGGAGAATTTCTGCCTTTTTGTCACAAAATAAAGAAAATTACTGTAGTTTTTACCCCAAAATTAGGTGAATTTCTGCAGTTTTGCTCCAAAATACGGAGACTTAGTGGCATATTCGCCGAGAATAAGGGAAATTTCTGCCATTTTGCCGCGAAATTACTGAAATTTCTGCAGTTTTAACCCAAAATAAGGGGAATTTCTGCCTTTTTGCCCGAAAATTAGGGGAATTTCTGCAATTTTGCTCCAAAATACGGGGAATTTCTGCCTTTTTGCACGAAAATAAAGGGAATGTATAGCTTTTTCCATAAAAAAGAGAAATTTCTTTATTTTTGCCCCAAAATAAGGGGATTTTCCGCCTTTTTAACTCAAAATGAGTGCAATTTCTGCCTTTTCCCCAAAAATAAACCAAATTTCTGTCTTTTTGCCCCAATATAAGATGAATTTCTGACTTTTTGTCCGAAAATAAGGGGAATTTCAGCCTTTTTACCTTAAAATAAAGGGAATTTCTGCCTTTTTGCCCCTAAGTATGGGGAATTCCTGCCGTTTTCCCCAAAATAAGAAAAATTTCTGCAATTTCGTACCAAAATAAAAGAAATTTCTGCCTTTTTGCCCCAAAATAAGAAAATTTCTGCATTTTTTCTGAAATAAGTGAAATTTCTGCAATTTTGCCCCAAAATAAGGGAATTTTCTGCAATTTTGCCCCAAAATAAAATAAATTTCTGGAATTTTGTCCCAAAATAAGTGGAATTTCTGACTTTTGCCCTAAAATAAGGAGAACTTCTGTCTTTTTGCCCCAACATATAGAGAATTTCTGCAATTTTGCCCCACAATTAGGGGAATTTCTGCAATTTTGCACCAAAATACGGGGAATTTCTGCCTTTTTGCCCAAAAATAAAAGGAATGCATACCTTTTTGCAATAAAAATGGGAAATTTCTTCATTTTTGCTCCAAAATAAGGGGAATTTCTCTATTTTTGCCTCTAAATAAGTGGAATTTCTGTCTTTTTCCCCAAAAACAAAGGGAATTTCTGTCTATTTTGCCCCAAAATATAGAAAATTTCTGATTTATTACCCTGAAATAAGTGAAATTTTTGCAATTTTGCCCCAAAATAAGGGAAATTTCTGCCTTTTTGCCCTGAAATATGTGAAATTTCTGCAATTTTAGCACAAAATAAGGTGAATTTCTGCCTTTTTGCCCCAAAATAATGGGAATTTCTGCCTTTTTGCCCCAATATAAAAAAAATTTTTGCTTTTTTTCTCTGAAATAAGTAAAATTTCTGCAATTTTGCCCTAAAATAAGGAAAATTTCTGCAATTTTTCCCCATAATAAGGGAAATTTCTGCAATATTGCCCCAAAATAAGGGAAATTTCTGTATTTTGCCCCCAAATAAAAGAAATTTCTGCAATTTTCCCCTAAAATAAGGGGAATTTCTGCATTTTACCCCGAAATAAGAAGAATTTCTGCCTTTTTAACCCAAAATAAAGAAAATTACTGTATTTTTTACCCCAAAATTAGGTGAATTTCTGCAATTTTGCTCCAAAATACGGGGATTTTCTGCTTTTTCGCCAAAAATAAGGGGAATGTCTGCCATTTTGCCACAAAATAAGTGAAATTTCTGCAGTTTTACCCCAAAATACGGGGAATTTCTGCATTTTTGCCCCAAAATTAGGGGAATTTCTGCAATTTTGCTACAAAATACGGGGAATTTCTTCCTTTTTGCCTGATAATGAAGGGAATGTATACCTTTTTGCCATAAAAAAGGGAAATTTCTTTATTTTTGCTCCAAAATAAGGGGATTTTCCGCCATTTTGACTCAAAATAAGTGCAATTTCTGCCTTTTCCCCCAAAATAAACGAAATTTCTGTTTTTTGCCTCAAAATAAGGGAAATTTCTGACTTTTTGCCCGAAAATAAGGGAAATTTCAGCCTTTTTACCTCAAAATAAGGGGAATTTCTGCCTTTTTGCCCCAAAATATGGGGAATTTCTGCCTTTTTGCCCCAAAATAAGAAAAATTTCTGCAATTTTGTACCAAAATAAAAGAAATTTCTGCCTTTTTGCCCCAAAATAAGAAAATTTCTGCCTTTTTTCTGAAATAAGTGAAATTTCTGCAATTTTGCCCCCAAATAAGGGAAATTTCTGCAATTTTGCCCAAATGTAAAGGAAATTTCTGCAATTTTGCCCCAAAATAAAAGGAATTTCTGACTTTTTGCTCCCGAAAAAAGGAGATTTTCTGTCTTTTTGCCCCAAAATAAAGAGAATTTCTGCCTTTTTGCCCGAAAATTATGAGAATTTCTGCAATTTTGCTTCAAAATACGGGGAATTTCTGCCTTTTAGCCCCAAAATAAGGGGATTTTCTGCCTTTTGCCCCAAAATATGGGTAATTTCAGCATTTTACCTCAAAATAAGGGGAATTTCAGCCTTTTTGCACCAAAATATAGAGAATTTCTGCCTTTTTGCCCAAAAATAAAGGGAATTTCTGCATTTTTGCACCAATATTAGGGGAATTTCTGCAATTTTGCTCCAAAATACGGGTCATTTCTGCCTTTTTGCCCGAAATTAAGTGGAATTTCTGCCTTTTTGTCCCGAAATAAGTGAAATTTCTTCAATTTTAGCCAAAAATTAGGGATTTCATCTTTTTGCCCCAAAATAAGGAAAATTTCTGCTATTTTCCCCTGAAATATTTGAAATTTCTGCAATTTTACCCCAAAATAAGGGGAATTTCTGCCTTTTTGCCCCAAAATAAGGGGAATTTCAGCCTTATTACCTCAAAATAAGGAAAATTTCTGCTTTTTGCCACAAAATATAAGGAATTTCTGACTTTTTACCCTGAAATAAATGAAATTTCTGCAATTTTGCCCGAAAATAAGGGCAATTTGTGCCTTTTTGCCTCAAAATGAGGGGAATTTCTGCCTTTTGCCCCAAAATATAGGGAATTTCAGCATTTTACCCCAAAATAAGGTGAATTTTTTCCTATTTGCCCCAAAATAATGGGAATTTCTGCCTTTTTGCCCCAAAATAAGAAAAATTTTTGCTTTTTTTCTCTGAAATAAGTGAAATTTCTGCAATTTTGCCCTAAAATAAGGGAAATTTCTGCAATTTTTCCCCATAATAAGGGAAATTTCTGCAATTTTTCTTCAAAATAAAAGGAATTTCTGTTTTTGCCCCCAAATAAGGGAAATTTCTGCAATTTTGCCCTAAAATAAGGGGAATTTCTGCCTTTTGCCCCAAAATAAGGAGAATTTCTGCCTTTTTGTCACAAAATAAAGAAAATTACTGTATTTTTTACCCCAAAATTAGGTGAATTTCTGCAATTTTGCTCCAAAATACGGAGACTTAGTGCCATATTCGCCGAGAATAAGGGAAATTTCTGCTATTTTGCCGCGAAATTACTGAAATTTCTGCAGTTTTAACCCAAAATAAGGGGAATTTCTGCCTTTTGCCCCAAAATAAGGAGAATTTCTGCCTTTTTGTCACAAAATAAAGAAAATTACTGTAGTTTTTACCCCAAAATTAGGTGAATTTCTGCAGTTTTGCTCCAAAATACGGAGACTTAGTGGCATATTCGCCGAGAATAAGGGAAATTTCTGCCATTTTGCCGCGAAATTACTGAAATTTCTGCAGTTTTAACCCAAAATAAGGGGAATTTCTGCCTTTTTGCCCGAAAATTAGGGGAATTTCTGCAATTTTGCTCCAAAATACGGGGAATTTCTGCCTTTTTGCACGAAAATAAAGGGAATGTATAGCTTTTTCCATAAAAAAGAGAAATTTCTTTATTTTTGCCCCAAAATAAGGGGATTTTCCGCCTTTTTAACTCAAAATGAGTGCAATTTCTGCCTTTTCCCCAAAAATAAACCAAATTTCTGTCTTTTTGCCCCAATATAAGATGAATTTCTGACTTTTTGTCCGAAAATAAGGGGAATTTCAGCCTTTTTACCTTAAAATAAAGGGAATTTCTGCCTTTTTGCCCCTAAGTATGGGGAATTCCTGCCGTTTTCCCCAAAATAAGAAAAATTTCTGCAATTTCGTACCAAAATAAAAGAAATTTCTGCCTTTTTGCCCCAAAATAAGAAAATTTCTGCATTTTTTCTGAAATAAGTGAAATTTCTGCAATTTTGCCCCAAAATAAGGGAATTTTCTGCAATTTTGCCCCAAAATAAAATAAATTTCTGGAATTTTGTCCCAAAATAAGTGGAATTTCTGACTTTTGCCCTAAAATAAGGAGAACTTCTGTCTTTTTGCCCCAACATATAGAGAATTTCTGCAATTTTGCCCCACAATTAGGGGAATTTCTGCAATTTTGCACCAAAATACGGGGAATTTCTGCCTTTTTGCCCAAAAATAAAAGGAATGCATACCTTTTTGCAATAAAAATGGGAAATTTCTTCATTTTTGCTCCAAAATAAGGGGAATTTCTCTATTTTTGCCTCTAAATAAGTGGAATTTCTGTCTTTTTCCCCAAAAACAAAGGGAATTTCTGTCTATTTTGCCCCAAAATATAGAAAATTTCTGATTTATTACCCTGAAATAAGTGAAATTTTTGCAATTTTGCCCCAAAATAAGGGAAATTTCTGCCTTTTTGCCCTGAAATATGTGAAATTTCTGCAATTTTAGCACAAAATAAGGTGAATTTCTGCCTTTTTGCCCCAAAATAATGGGAATTTCTGCCTTTTTGCCCCAATATAAAAAAAATTTTTGCTTTTTTTCTCTGAAATAAGTAAAATTTCTGCAATTTTGCCCTAAAATAAGGAAAATTTCTGCAATTTTTCCCCATAATAAGGGAAATTTCTGCAATATTGCCCCAAAATAAGGGAAATTTCTGTATTTTGCCCCCAAATAAAAGAAATTTCTGCAATTTTCCCCTAAAATAAGGGGAATTTCTGCATTTTACCCCGAAATAAGAAGAATTTCTGCCTTTTTAACCCAAAATAAAGAAAATTACTGTATTTTTTACCCCAAAATTAGGTGAATTTCTGCAATTTTGCTCCAAAATACGGGGATTTTCTGCTTTTTCGCCAAAAATAAGGGGAATGTCTGCCATTTTGCCACAAAATAAGTGAAATTTCTGCAGTTTTACCCCAAAATACGGGGAATTTCTGCATTTTTGCCCCAAAATTAGGGGAATTTCTGCAATTTTGCTACAAAATACGGGGAATTTCTTCCTTTTTGCCTGATAATGAAGGGAATGTATACCTTTTTGCCATAAAAAAGGGAAATTTCTTTATTTTTGCTCCAAAATAAGGGGATTTTCCGCCATTTTGACTCAAAATAAGTGCAATTTCTGCCTTTTCCCCAAAAATGAACGAAATTTCTGTTTTTTGCCTCAAAATAAGGGAAATTTCTGACTTTTTGCCCAAAAAAAAGGGAAATTTCAGCCTTTTTACCTCCAAATAAGGGGAATTTCTGCCTCTTTGCCCCAAAATATGGGGAATTTCTGCCTTTTTGCCCCAAAATAAGAAAAATTTCTGCAATTTTGTACCAAAATAAAAGAAATTTCTGCCTTTTTGCCCCAAAATAAGAAAATTTCTGCCTTTTTTCTGAAATAAGTGAAATTTCTTCAATTTTGCCCCAAAATAAGGGGATTTTCTGCCTTTTGCCCCAAAATATGGGTAATTTCAGCATTTTACCTCAAAATAAGGGGAATTTCAGCCTTTTTGCACCAAAATATAGAGAATTTCTGCCTTTTTGCCCAAACATAAAGGGAATTTCTGCATTTTTACACCAATATTAGGGGAATTTCTGCAATTTTGCTCCAAAATACGGGTCATTTCTGCCTTTTTGCCCGAAATTAAGTGGAATTTCTGCCTTTTTGTCCCGAAATAAGTGAAATTTCTTCAATTTTAGCCAAAAATTAGGGATTTCATCTTTTTGCCCCAAAATAAGGAAAATTTCTGCTATTTTCCCCTGAAATATTTGAAATTTCTGCAATTTTACCCCAAAATAAGGGGAATTTCTGCCTTTTTGCCCCAAAATAAGGGGAATTTCAGCCTTATTACCTCAAAATAAGGGAAATTTCTGCTTTTTGCCACAAAATATAAGGAATTTCTGACTTTTTACCCTGAAATAAATGAAATTTCTGCAATTTTGCCCGAAAATAAGGGAAATTTGTGCCTTTTTGCCTCAAAATGAGGGGAATTTCTGCCTTTTGCCCCAAAATATAGGGAATTTCAGCATTTTACCCCAAAATAAGGTGAATTTTTTCCTTTTTGCCCCAAAATAATGGGAATTTCTGCCTTTTTGCCCCAAAATAAGAAAAATTTTTGCTTTTTTTCTCTGAAATAAGTGAAATTTCTGCAATTTTGCCCTAAAATAAGGGAAATTTCTGCAATTTTTCCCCATAATAAGGGAAATTTCTGCAATTTTTCTTCAAAATATAAGGAATTTCTGATTTTTGCCCCCAAATAAGGGAAATTTCTGCAATTTTGCCCTAAAATAAGGGGAATTTCTGCCTTTTGCCCCAAAATAAGGAGAATTTCTGCCTTTTTGTCACAAAATAAAGAAAATTACTGTATTTTTTACCCCAAAATTAGGTGAATTTCTGCAATTTTGCTCCAAAATACGGAGACTTAGTGCCATATTCGACAAGAATAAGGGAAATTTCTGCCATTTTGCCGCGAAATTACTGAAATTTCTGCAGTTTTAACCCAAAATAAGGGGAATTTCTGCCCTTTTGCCCCAAAATTAGGGGAATTTCTGCAATTTTGCTCTAAAATACGGGGAATTTCTGCCTTTTTGCACGAAAATAAAGGGAATGTATAGCTTTTTCCATAAAAAAGAGAAATGTCTTTATTTTTGCCCCAAAATAAGGGGATTTTCCGCCTTTTTAACTCAAAATGAGTGCAATTTCTGCCTTTTCCCCCAAAATAAACCAAATTTCTGTCTTTTTGCCCCAATATAAGATGAATTTCTGACTTTTTGTTCGAATATAAGGGGAATTTCAGCCTTTTTACCTCAAAATAAGGGGAATTTCTGCCTTTTTGCCCCAAAATATGGGGAATTTCTGCCTTTTTGCCCCAAAATAAGAAAAATTTCTGCAATTTTGTACCAAAATAAAAGAAATTTCTGCCTTTTTGCCCCAAAATAAGAAAATTTCTGCCTTTTTTCTGAAATAAGTGAAATTTCTGCAATTTTGCCCCCAAATAAGGGAAATTTCTGCAATTTTGCCCAAATGTAAAGGAAATTTCTGCAATTTTGCCCCAAAATAAAAGGAATTTCTGACTTTTTGCTCCCGAAAAAAGGAGATTTTCTGTCTTTTTGCCCCAAAATAAAGAGAATTTCTGCCTTTTTGCCCGAAAATTATGAGAATTTCTGCAATTTTGCTTCAAAATACGGGGAATTTCTGCCTTTTAGCCCCAAAATAAGGGGATTTTCTGCCTTTTGCCCCAAAATATGGGTAATTTCAGCATTTTACCTCAAAATAAGGGGAATTTCAGCCTTTTTGCACCAAAATATAGAGAATTTCTGCCTTTTTGCCCAAAAATAAAGGGAATTTCTGCATTTTTGCACCAATATTAGGGGAATTTCTGCAATTTTGCTCCAAAATACGGGTCATTTCTGCCTTTTTGCCCGAAATTAAGTGGAATTTCTGCCTTTTTGTCCCGAAATAAGTGAAATTTCTTCAATTTTAGCCAAAAATTAGGGATTTCATCTTTTTGCCCCAAAATAAGGAAAATTTCTGCTATTTTCCCCTGATATATTAGAAATTTCTGCAATTTTACCCCAAAATAAGGGGAATTTCTGCCTTTTTGCCCCAAAATAAGGGGAATTTCAGCCTTATTACCTCAAAATAAGGGAAATTTCTGCTTTTTGCCACAAAATATAAGGAATTTCTGACTTTTTACCCTGAAATAAATGAAATTTGTGCAATTTTGCCCGAAAATAAGGGAAATTTGTGCCTTTTTGCCTCAAAATGAGGGGAATTTCTGCCTTTTGCCCCAAAATATAGGGAATTTCAGCATTTTACCCCAAAATAAGGTGAATTTTTTCCTTTTTGCCCCAAAATAATGGGAATTTCTGCCTTTTTGCCCCAAAATAAGAAAAATTTTTGCTTTTTTTTCTCTGAAATAAGTGAAATTTCTGCAATTTTGCCCTAAAATAAGGGAAATTTCTGCAATTTTTCCCCATAATAAGGGAAATTTCTGCAATTTTTCTTCAAAATAAAAGGAATTTCTGTTTTTTGCCCCCAAATAATAGAAATTTCTGCAATTTTGCCCTAAAATAAGGGGAATTTCTGCCTTTTGCCCCAAAATAAAGAGAATTTCTGCCTTTTTGTCACAAAATAAAGAAAATTACTGTATTTTTTACCCCAAAATTAGGTGAATTTCTGCAATTTTTCTCCAAAATACAAAGACTTAGTGCCATATTCGCCAAGAATAAGGAAAATTTCTGCCATTTTGCCGCGAAATTACTGAAATTTCTGCAGTTTTAACCCAAAATAAGGGGAATTTCTGCCTTTTTGCCCCAAAATTAGGGGAATTTCTGCAATTTTGCTCCAAAATACGGGGAATTTCTGCCTTTTTGCACGAAAATAAAGGGAATGTATAGCTTTTTCCATAAAAAAGAGAAATTTTTTTATTTTTGCCCCAAAATAAGGGGATTTTCCACCTTTTTAACTCAAAATAAGTGCAATTTCTGCCTTTTCCCCAAAAATAAACCAAATTTCTGTCTTTTTGCCCCAATATAAGATGAATTTCTGACTTTTTGTCCGAAAATAAGGGGAATTTCAGCCTTTTTACCTCAAAATAAAGGGAATTTCTGCCTTTTTGCCCCTAAGTATGGGGAATTCCTGCCGTTTTCCCCAAAATAAGAAAAATTTCTGCAATTTCGTACCAAAATAAAAGAAATTTCTGCCTTTTTGCCCAAAAATAAGAAAATTTCTGCATTTTTTCTGAAATAAGTGAAATTTCTGCAATTTTGCCCCAAAATAAGGGAAATTTCTGCAATTTTGCCCAAATGTAAAAAAAATTTCTGCAATTTTGACCCAAAATACGGGGAATTTCTGACATTTTGCCCCCGAAAAAAGGAGATTTTCTGTCTTTTTGCCCCAAAATAAGGAGAATTTCTGTATTTTTGCCCCACAATTAGGGGAATTTCTGCAATTTTGCTTCAAAATACGGGGAATTTCTGCCTTTTAGCCCCAAAATAAAGGGAATTTCTGCATTTTCCCCCAATATTTGGGGAATTTCTGCATTTTACCTCTAAATAAGAGGAATTTCTGCATTTTACTTCAAAATAAGAAGAATTTCTGCCTTTTGCCCCAAAATATGGGGAATTTCTGCCTTTATGTTCCAAAATAAGGAAAATTTCTTCAATTTTGTACCATAATAAAAAAAATTTCTGCTTTTTGCCCCAAAATAAGGGGAATTTCTGACTTTTTACCCTGAAATAAATGAACTTTCTGCAATTTTGCCCAAATATAAGTGAAATTTGTGCCTTTTTGACGCAAAATGAGGGGAATTTCTGCCTTTTACCTCAAAATAAGGAGAATTTCAGCCTTTTTGCACCAAAATATGGAGAATTTCTGCATTTTTCCCCAAAATAAAGGAAATTTCTACATTTTTGCACCAATATTATGGGAATTTCTGCAATTCTGCTCCAAAATACGGGTCATTTCTGCCTTTTTGCCCGAAATTAAATGGAATTTCTGCCTTTTTGTCCCGAAATAAGTGAAATTTCTTCAATTTTAGCCAAAAATTAGGGATTTCATCTTTTTGCCCCAAAATAAGGAGAATTTCATCCATTTTGCCCTGAAATATTTGAAATTTCTGTAATTTTACCCCAAAATAAGGGGAATTTCTGCCTTTTTGCCCCAAAATAAGAATTTCAGCCTTATTACCTCAAAATAAGGGGAATTTCTGACTTTTTGCCCCAAAATATAAGAAATTTCTGCCTTTTTGCCCCAAAATAAGAAAAATTTCTGCAATTTTTGTCCCAAAATAAGGGGTATTTCTCCCTTTTTGCCCCAAAATAAAGGAAATTTCAGCCTTTTTTTCTGAAAATAAGTGAAATTTCTGCAATTTTGCCCCAAATAAGAGAAATTTCTGCAATTTTGCCAGAAAATAAGGTAAATTCCTGCAATTTTGCCCTAAAATAAAGGAAATTTCTGGAATTTTGCCCCAAAATAAGGGGAATTTCTGATTTTTGCCCCAAAATAAAGGGAATTACTGCTTTTTGCCCCAAAATTAGGGGAATTTCTGCAATTTTGCTTCAAAATACGGGGAATTTCTGCATTTTTGCCCGAAAATAAGGGGAATGCATAACTTTTTGCCATAAAAAAGAAAAATTTTTACATTTTTGCTCCAAAATAAGGGAAATTTCTGCCTTTTTGCCTCTAAATAAGTAGAATTTCTGTCTTTTCCCCCAAAACAAAGGGAACTTCTGTCTTTTTTGCCCCAAAATAATAGGAATTTCTGACTTTGCCCTGAAATAAATGAAATTTCTGCAATTTTGCCCGAAAATAAGAAAAATTTGTGCCTTTTTGCCACAAAATGAGGGGAATTTCTGCCTATTTGCCACAAAATAAGAAAAATTTCTGCAATTCTATAACAAAATAAAAGAAATTTCTACAATTTTGCTTCAAAATAAAAAAAATTTCTGGAATTTTGCCCCAAAATAAGTGGAATTTCTGAGTTTTGCACCAAAATAAGGAGAATTTCTGTTTTTTTGTCCCTACATATAGAGAATTTTTGCCTTTTTGCCCCACCATTAGGGAAATTTCTGCAATTTTGCTCCAAAATACAGGGAATTTCTGCCTTTTTGCCCGAAAATAAGGGGAATGCATAACTTTTTGTCATAAAAAATGGAAATTTCTTCATTTTTGCTCCAAAATAAGGGGAATTTCTGCCTTTTTGCCTCTAAATAAGTGGAATTTCTGTCTTTTTCCCCCAAAACAAAGAGAATTTTTGTCTTTTTTGCTCCAAAATGAGGAAAATTTCTGACTTATTACCCTGAAAAGTGAAATTTCTCCACTTTTGCCCCAAAATAAGGGAAATTTCTGCCTTTTTGCCCTGAAATATGAGAAATTTCTGCAATTTTAGCCCAAAATAAAGTGAATTTCTGCATTTTTGCCCCAAAATAATGAAAATTTCTGTCTTTTTCCCCCAAAACAAAGGGAATTTCTGGTTTTTTGCCCCAAAATGAGGAAAATTTCTGACTTATTACCTTAAAAAAATTGAAATTTCTGCAATTTTTCCCCAAAATAAGGAAAATTTGTGCCTTTTTGCCCTTACATAAGGAAAATTTCAGCCTTTTTACCTCAAAATAAGGGGAATTTCTGCATTTTTGCCACAAAATATTAGGAATTTCTGCCTTTTGCCTCAAAATAAAGAAAATTTCTGCCTTTTTTCCTGAAATAAGTGAAATTTCTGCAATTTTGCCTCAAAATAAGTGAAATATCTGCAATTTTGCCCCAAAATAAGAAAAATTTCTGCAATTTTGTTCCATATTAAGAGGAATTTCTCCCTTTTTGCCCCAAAATAAAGAAAATTTCAGCCTCTTTACCTGAAAATAAGTGAAATTTCTGCAATTTTGCCCCTACTAAGGGGAATTTCTGACTTTTTACCCGGAAATAAATGAAATTTCTGCAATATTGCTCAAAATAAGGGGAATTTCTGCCTTTTTGCCCAAAATATGGGGAATTTCAGCATTTTACCTCCAAATAAGGGGAATTTCTGCCTTTTTGCCACAAAATATGGGGAATGTCTGCCTTATTGCCCTCAAATGAGGGAAATTTCTTCTTTTCTGCCCCAATTAACGAGACTTTCTGCCTTTTTTGCCACAAAGTAAAGGAAATTTCTGCCTTTTTGCCCCAAAATAAAAGGAATTTCAGCCTTTTTACCTCCAAATAAAGGGAATTTCTGCCTTTTGCCCCAAAATATAGGGAATTTCTATCTTTTTGTTCAAAAATAAGGAAAATTTCTTCAATTTTGTGCCAAAATAATAGGAATTTCTGCTTTTTCCCCCAAAATAATAGGAATTTCTGACTTTGCCCTGAAATAAATGAAATTTCTGCAATTTTGCCCGAAAATAAGAAAAATTTGTGCCTTTTTGCCACAAAATGAGGGGAATTTCTGCCTATTTGCCACAAAATAAGAAAAATTTCTGCAATTCTATAACAAAATAAAAGAAATTTCTACAATTTTGCTTCAAAATAAAAAAAATTTCTGCAATTTTGCCCCAAAATAAGGTAAATTCCTGCAATTTTGCCCCAAAATAAAGGAAATTTCTGGAATTTTGCCCCAAAGTAAGGGGAATTTCTGATTTTTGCCCCAAAATGAAGGGAATTTCTGCCTTTTGCCCCAAAATTAGGGGAATTTCTGCAATTTTGATTCAAAATACGGGAAATTTCTGCCTTTTTGCCCGAAAATAAGGGGAATGCATACCTTTTTGCAATAAAAAAGGGAAATTTCTTCATTTTTGCTCCAAAATAAGGGGAATTTCTGCCTTTTTGCCTCTAAATAAGTGGAATTTCTGTCTTTTTCCACCAAAACAAAGGGAATTTCTGTCTTTTTTGGCCCAAAATAAGGGGAATTTCTGACTTATTACCCTGAAATAAGTGAAATTTCTGCAATTTTGCCCCAAAATAAGGGAAATTTCTGCCTTTTTGCCCCCAAATAAGGGGAATTTCAGCCTTTTTACCTCAAAATAAGGGGAATTTCTGCATTTTTTCCACAAATTATTAGGAATTTCTGCCTTTTTGCCCCAAAATAAGAAAAATTTCTGCCTTTTTTCCCTGAAATAAGTGAAATTTCTTCAATTTTGCCCCAAAATAAGTGAAATTTCTGCAATTTTGCCCCAGAATAAGTGGAATTTCTGAGTTTTGTCCCAAAATAAGGAGAATTTCTGTCTTTTTGCCCCAACATATAGGGAATTTCTGCCTTTTTGCACCAAGATTAGGAAAGTTTCTGCAATTTTGCTTCAAAATACAGGAAATTTCTTCCTCTTTTCCCGAAAATAAGGGGAACTTCTGCCTTTTTGCCCCAAATGAAGAAAATTTCTGCATTTTTGCCCCAATATTAGGGGAATTTCTGCAATTTTGCTTCAAAATAGGGGAATTTCTTATTTTTTCCGTGAAATTTAGGGGATTTTCTGCCTTTTTCCCCCAAACAAAGGAAATTTCTGCAATTTTATCCCAAAATAAGGGGAATTTCTGCCTTTTTGCCTTAAAATAAGGGGAATTTCTGCCTTTTTGCCCTAAAATATGTGAAATTTCTGCAATTTTACCCCAAAATAAGGTGAATTTCTGCCTCTTTGCCCCAAAATAATGGGAATTTCTGCCTTTTTGCCCCAAAATAAGAAAAATTCTTGCCTTTTTTTCTCTGAAATAAGTGAAATTTCTGCAATTTTGCCCGAAAATAAGGGGAATTTCTGTTTTTTGCTTTTAAATAATGGAAATTTCTGCAATTTTGCTCTAAAATAATATGAATTTCTGCCTTTTGCCCCAAATTAAGGGCAATTTCTGCCATTTTGCCCAAAAATAAAGAAAATTACTGCATTTTATACCCCAAAAATTAGGTGAATTACTGCAATTTTGCTCCAAAATACGGGGATTTTTTGCCTTTTTCGCCGAAAAGAAGGGGAATTTCTGCTATTTTGCCTCGAAATAAGTGAAATTTCTGCAGTTTTACCCAAAAATAAGAAGAATTTCTGCCTTTTTGCCCCAAAATTAGGGGAATTTCTGCAATTTTGCTCCAAAATACGGGGAAATTCTGCCTTTTAGCCCGAAAATAATGGGAATGTATACCTTTTTGCCATAAAAAAGGGAAATTTCTTCACTTTTGCCCCAAAATAAGGGGATTTTCCGCCTTTTTGACTCCAAATAAGTGCAATTTCTGCCTTTTCCCCAAAAATAAATGGAATTTCTGTATTTTTGCCCCAAAATAATGGGAATTTGTGACTTTTTGCCCTGAAATAAGTGAAATTTCTAAAATTTGTCCCCAAAATAATGGAAATGTCTGCTTTTTGCCCCAAAATGAAGGAAATTTCTGCCTTTTGCCCCAAAATAAAGGGAATTTCAGCATTTTTACCTCAAAATAAGGGAAATTTCTTCCTTTTTGTCCCAAAATATGAGGAATTTCTAATTTTTTGCCAAAAATAAGGAAAATTTCTTTAATTTTGTACCAAAATAAAAGAAATTACTGCCTTTTTGACCGAAAATAAGGGGAATGTCTGCCTTTTTGCCCTCAAATATGTGAAATTTCTGCAATTTTACCGCAAACTAAGGTGAATTTCTGCCTTTTTGCCCCAAAATAAGAAAAATTTTTGCTTTTTTTTCTGAAATAAGTGAAATTTCTGCAATATTGCCCTAAAATAAGGGAAATTTCTGCACTTTTTCCCTATAATAAGGATATTTTCTGCAATTTTGCCCCAAAATAAGAGGAATTTCTGTTTTTTGCCCCCAAATAAGGGAAATTTCTGCAATTTTGCCCTAAAATAAGGGGAATTTCTGCCTTATGCCCCAAAATAAGAAGAATTTCTGCCTTTTTGCCCCAAAAGAAAGAAAATTACTGTATTTTTATCCCAAAATTAGGTGGATTTCTGCAATTTTGCTCCAAAATACGGGGAATTTCTGCCTTTTTGCCCGAAAATAAAGGGAATATATAACTTTTGCAATAAAAAAAGGAAAATTTCTTCATTTTTGAACCAAAATAAGGGGATTTTACGCCTTTTTGACTCAAAATAAGTGCAATTTCTGCCTTTTCCCCAAAAATAAACAAAATTTCTGTCGTTTTGCCCAAAAATAAGTGGAATTTCTGACTTTTTGCCCCCAAATAAGGGGAATTTCAGCCTTTTTACCTCAAAATAAGGGGAATTTCTGCATTTTTGCCACAAAATATTAGGAATTTCTGCCTTTTTGCCCCAAAATAAGGAAAATTTCTGCCTTTTTTCCCTAAAATAAGTGAAATTTCTGCAATTTTGCCCCAAAATAAGTGAAATTTCTGCAATTTTGCCCCAAAATAAGTGAAATTTTTCCAATTTTGCCCCAAAATAAGAGAAATTTCTGGAATTTTGCCCCAAAATAAGTGGAATTTCTGAGTTTTGCCCCAAAATAAGGAGAATTTCTGTCTTTTTGCCCCAACATATAGGGAATTTCTACCTTTTTGCCCCAATATTAGCTGAGTTTCTGCAATTTTGCTTCAAAATACAGGGAATTTCTGCCTCTTTTCCCGAAAATAAGGGGAACTTCTGCCCTTTTGAGCATTTTTGCCCCAATATTAAGGGAATTTCTGCAATTTTGCTCCAAAATAGGAAAATTTCTGCCTTTTTGCCCCAAAATAATGGGAATTTCTGCCTTTTTCCCTGAAATATTTGAAATTTCTGCAATTTTACCCCAAAATAAGGGGAATTTCTGCCTTTTTGCCCCAAAATATGGGGAATTTCAGCCTTATTACCTCAAAATAAGGGGAATTTCTGCCTTTTTCCCCCAAAATAAGGGAAATTTCTCATTTTTGCCCCAAAATAAAGGAAATTTCAGCCTTTTTACCTGAAAATGAGTGAAATATCTGCAATTTTGCCCCAAATAAGGGAAATTTCTGCAATTTTGCCACAAAATAAAGGAAATTTCTGGAATTTTGGCCCAAAATTAAAAGAATTTCTGATTTTTGCCCCAAAGTAAAAAGAGTTTCTGCCTTTTGCCCCAAAATTAGGGGAATTTCTGCAATTTTGCTCCAAAATACGGGAAATTTCTGCCTTTTTGCCCGAAAATAAGGGGAATGCATACCTTTTTGCCATAAAAAGGGAAATTTCTTTATTTTTGCTCCCAAATAAGGAGAATTTCTGCCTTTTTGCCTCTAAATAAGTGGAATTTCTGTCTTTTTCCCCCAAAACAAAGGGAATTTCTGTCTTTTTTGCCCCAAAATAAAGGGAATTTCTGACTTATTACCCTGAAATAAGTGAAATTTCTCCAATTTTGCCCCAAAATAAGGGAAATTTCTGCCTTTTTGCCCCCAATAAAGGGGAATTTCAGCCTTTTTACCTCAAAATAAGGGGAATTTCTGCATTTTTGCCACAAAATATTAGGAATTTCTGCCTTTTTGCCCCAAAATAAGGAAAATTTCTGCCTTTTTTTCCTGAAATAATTAAAATTTCTGCAATTTTGCCCCAAAATAAGTGAAATTTCTGCAATTTTGCCCCAAATAAGAGAATATTCTGGAATTTTGCCCCAAAATAAGTGGAATTTCAGAGTTTTGCCCCAAAATAAGGAGAATTTCTGTCTTTTTGCCCCAACATATAGGGAATTTCTGCCTTTTTGCCCCAAGATTAGGGGAGTTTCTGCAATTTTGCTTCAAAATACAGGGAATTTCTCCTTCTTTTCCCGAAAATAAGGGGAACTTCTGCCTTTTTGTGCATTTTTGCCCCAATATTAGGGGAATTTCTGCAATTTTGCTTCAAAAAACAAGGAATTTCTGCCTTTTTGCCTGAAATTAATGGGATTTTCTGCCTTTTTGCCCCCAAACAAAGGAAATTTCTGCAATTTTATCCCAAAATAAGGGAAATTTCTGCCTTTTTGCCTTAAAATAAGGGGAATTTCTGCCTTTTTGCCCTGAAATATGTGAAATTTCTGCAATTTTACTCCAAAATAAGGTGAATTTCTGCCTCTTTGCCCCAAAATAATGGGAATTTTTGCATTTTTGCCCCAAAATAAGAAAAATTTTTGTTTTTTTTCTCTGAAATAAGTGAAATTTCTGCAATTTTGTCCTAAAATAAGGGAAATTTCTGCAATTTTTCCCCATAATAAGGGAAATTTCTGCAATTTTGCCCGAAAATAAGAAGAATTTCTGTTTTTTGCTTCCAAATAAGGGAAATTTCAGCAATTTTGCTCTAAAATAAGGGGAATTTCTGCCTTTTGCCCCTAATTAAGGGAAATTTCTGCCATTTTGCCCAAAAATAAAGAAAATTACTGCATTTTATACCCCAAAAATTAGGTGAATTACTGCAATTTTGCTCCAACATACGGGGATTTTCTGCCTTTTTCGCTGAAAATAAGGGGAATATCTGCCATTTTGCCACGAAATAAGTAAAATTTCTGCAGTTTTACCCGAAAATAAGAAGAATTTCTGCCTTTTTGCCCCTAAATTAGTGGAATTTCTGCAATTTTGCTCCAAAATACAGGGAATTTCTGCTTTTTTGCCCGAAAATAAACAGAATGTATAACTTTTTGCCATAAAAAAAGGAGATTTCTTCACTTTTGCCCCAAAATAAGGGGATTTTCCGCCTTTTTGACTCCAAATAAGTGCAATTTATGCCTTTTCTCCAAAAATAACCCGAATTTCTGTCTTTTTGCTCCAAAATAAGGGGAATTTCTGTCTCTTTCCCCCAAAACAAAGGGAATTTCTGTCTTCTTTGCCCCAAAATAAGGAAAATTTCTGCAATTGTGCCCCAAAATAAGGGGTAGTTCTCCCTTTTAGCCCCAAAATATAGAAAATTTCACCCTTTTTACCTGAAAATAAGTGAAATTTCTGCAATTTTGCCCATATAAAGGAAATTTCTGCAATTTTGCCCCAAAATAAGGTAAATTCCTGCAATTTTGCCCCAAAATAAAGGAAATTTCTGGAATTTTGCCCCAAAGTAAGGAGAATTTCTGATTTTTGCCCCAAAATAAAGGGAATTTCTGACTTTTGGCCCAAAATTAGGGGAATTTCTGCAATTTTGCTCCAAAATACGGAGAATTTCTGCCTTTTTGCCTGAAAACAAGGGGAATGCATACCTTTTTGCCATAAAAAAAAAGGGAAATTTCTTCATTTTTGCTTCAAAATAAGGGGAATTTCTGCCTTTTTGCCTCTAAATAAGTGGAATTTCTGTCTTTTTCCCCCAAAACAAAAGGAATTTCTGTCTTTTTTGCCCCAAAATAAGGGGAATTTCTGAGTTATTACCCAGAAATAAGTGAAATTTCTGCAATTTTGCCCCAAAATAAGGGAAATTTCTGCCTTTTTGCCCCCAAATAAGGGGAATTTAAGCCTTTTTACCTCAAAATAAGGGGAATTTCTGCATTTTTGCCACAAAATATTAGGAATTTCTGCCTTTTTGCCACAAAATAAAAAAAATTTCTGCCTTTTTTCCCTGAAATAAGAGAAATTTCTGCAATGTTACCCAAAAATAAGTAAAATTTCTGCAATTTTGCCCCAAAATAAGGGAAATTTCTGCCTTTTTTCCTTGAAATATGTAAAATTTCTGCAATTTTAGCCCAAAATAAGGTGAATTTCTGCCTTTTTGCGCCAAAATAATGGGAATTTCTGCATTTGCCCAAAAATAAGAAAAATTTATGCTTTTTTCTCTGAAATTAGTGAAATTTCTGCAATTTTGCCCTAAAATAAAGGAAATTTCTGTAATTTTTCCCCATAATAAGGGAAATTTCTTCAATTTTGCCCCAAAATAAGGAAAATTTCTGTGTTTTGCCCCCAAATAAGGGAAATTTCTGCAATTTTGCCATAAAATAAAGGGAATTTCTGCCTTTTGCCCCAAAATAAGTAGAACTACTGCCTTTTTACCCCAAAATAAAGAAAATTACTGTATTTTTTACCCGAAAATTAGGTGAATTACTGCAATTTTGCTCCAAAATATGGGGATTTTCTACCTTTTTGTTCGAAATTAAAGGGAATGTATATCTTTTTGCCTAAAAAAAGGGAAATTTTTTCACTTTTGCCTCAAAATAAGGGGATTTTCCGCCTTTTTGACTCAAAATAAGTGCAATTTCTGCCTTTTCCCCAAAAATAAACGAAATTTCTGTCTTTTTGTCTCAAAATAAGGGGAATTTCTGACTCTTTGCCCGAAAATAAGGGGAATTTCAGCCTTTTTACCTCAAAATAAGGTAAATTTCTGCATTTTTGCCTCAAAATATGGGGAATTTCTGCCTTTTTGCCCCAAAATACAAAAAATTTCTGCAATTTTGTACCAAAATAAAAGAAATTTCTGCCTTTTTGCCCCAAATAAGAAAATTTCTGCCTTTTTTCTGAAATAAGTGAAATTTCTGAAATTTTGCCCCAAAATAAGTGAAATTTCTGTAGTTTTGCACCAAAATAAGAGAATTTTCTGGAATTTTACCCCAAAATAAAGGGAATTTCTGAGTTTTGCCCCAAAATAAGGAGAATTTCTGTCTTTTTGCCCCAACATATAGGGAATTTCAGCTTTTTTGCCCCATGATTAGGGGAGTTTCTGCAATTTTGCTTCAAAATACAGGGAATTTCGGCCTCTTTTCCCGAAAATAAGGGGAACTTCTGCCTTTTTGTGCATTTTTGCCCCAATATTAGGGGAATTTCTGCAATTTTGCTCCAAAATACGGGGAATTTCTGCCTTTTTGCCTAAAATTAAGGAAATTTTCTGCCTTTTTGCCCCCAAACAAAAGAAATTTCTGCAATTTTATCCCAAAATAAGAGGAATTTCTGCCTTTTTGCCTTAAAATAAGGGGAATTTCTGCCTTTTTGCCCTGAAATATGTGAAATTTCTGCAATTTTACCCCAAAATAAGGTGAATTTCTACCTCTTTGCCCCAAAATAATGGGAATTTCTTCCTTTTTGCCCCAAAATAAGAAAAATTTTTGCTTTTTTTTCTCTAAAATAAGTGAAATTTCTGCAATTTTGCCCTAAAATAAGGGAAATTTCTGCAATTTTTCTTCATAATAAGGGAAATTTCTGCAATTTTGCCCGAAAATAAGGGGAATTTCTGTTTTTTGCTTCCAAATAAGGGAAATTTCTGCACTTTTGCTCTAAAATAAGGGGAATTTCTGCCTTTTGCTTCGAATTAAGAGAAATTTCTGCCATTTTGACCAAAAATAAAGAAAATTACTGCATTTTATACCCCAAAAATTAGGTGAATTACTGCAATTTTGCTCCAAAATACGGGGATTTTCTGCCTTTTTCGCAGAAAATAAAGGGAATTTCTGCCATTTTGCCGCGAAATAAGTGAAATTTCTGCAGTTTTACCCGAAAATAAGAAGAATTTCTCCCTTTTTGCCCCTAAATTAGGGGAATTACTGCAATTTTGCTCCAAAATAAAGGGAATTTCTGCCTTTTTGCCCGAAAATAAAGAGAATGTATACCTTTTTGCCATAAAAAAAGGAAATTTCTTCACTTTTGCCCCAAAAAAGGGGATTTTCCGCCTTTTTGAATCCAAAAAAGTGCAATTTCTGCCTTTTCCCCAAAAATAAATGGAATTTCTGTCTTTTTGCTCCAAAATAAGAGAAATTTCTGACTTTTTGCCCTGAAATAAGTGAAATTTCTAAAATTTTTTCCCAAAATAAGGGAAATGTCTGCTTTTTGCCCCAAAATAAGGGGAATTTCTGCCTTTTTGCCCCAAAATAAAGAGAATTTCAGCCTTTTTACCTCAAAATAAGGGGAATTTCTGCCTTTTTGCCCCAAAATATGGGGAATTTCTGCTTTTTTGCCCCAAAATAAAGAAAATTATTGTATTTTTACCCCAAAATTTGGTGAATTTCTGCAATTTTGCTCCAAAATACGGAGATTTTCTGCCTTTTTCGCCGAAAATAAGGGGAATTTCTGCCATTTTGCCGCGTAATAAGTGAAATTTCTGCAGTTTTACTCCAAAATAAGGGGAATGTCTGCCTTTTTGCCCCAAAATTAAAGGAATTTCTGCAATTTTGCCCAAAAATTAGGGGAATTTCTGTCTATTTGCCCGAACATAAAAGGAATGTATACCTTTTGCCTTAAAAAAGGGATATTTCTTCATTTTTGACCCAAAACAAGGAGATTTTCCGCCTTTTTGACTCAAAATAAGTGCAATTTTTGCCTTTTCCCCAAAAATAAATGAAATTTCTGTCTTTTTGCCCCAAAATAAGGGGAATTTCTGACTTTTTGCCCCAAAATAAGGGGAATTTCAGCCTTTTTAACCTCAAAATAAGGGGAATTTCTGCCTTTTTGCCCCAAAATATATGGAATTTCTGACTTGTTGCTTCAAAATAAGAAAAATTTCTGCAATTTTGTACCAAAATAAAAGAAATTTCTGCCTTTTTGCCCCAAAATAAGAAAATTTTTGCCTGTTTTCCCTGAAATAAGTAAAATTTCTGCAATTTTGCCCCAAAATAAGGGAAATTTCAGCAATTTTGTCCCAATGTATAGAAAATTTCTGCAATTTTGACCCAAAATAAGGGGAATTTCTGACTGTTTGCTCCCGAAAATAGGAGGTTTTCTGTCTTTTTGCCCCAAAATAAGTAGAATTTCTGCCTTTTTTCCCCAAAATATAGAAAATTTCTTCCTTTTTTCACTGAAATAAGTGAAATTTCTGCAATTTTGCCCCAAAAGAAGGGAAATTTCTGGAATTTTGCCCCAAAATAAGTGGAATTTCTGAGTTTTGCCCTAAAATAAGGAGAATTTCTGTCTTTTTGCCCCAACATATAGAGAATATCTGACTTTTTGCCCCACAATTAGGGGAATTTCTGCAATTTTGCTCCAAAATACGGGGAATTTCTGCCTTTTTGTCCAAAAATAAGGGGAATGCATACCTTTTTGCCATAAAAAGGGGAAATTTCTTCATTTTTGCTCCAAAATAAAAGGAATTTCTGCATTTTTGCCTCTAAATAAGTGGAATTTCTGATTTTAACCCAAAACAAAGGGAATTTCTTTCTTTTTTGCCCCAAAATAAAAAAAATTTCTGACTTTTTACCCTGAAATATATGAAATTTCTGCAATTTTGCCTTAAAATAAGGGAAATTTCTGCTTTTTTGCCCTGAAATATGTGAAATTTCTGCAATTTAAGCCCAAAATAAGGTGAATTTCTTTCTTTTTGCCCCAAAATAAGAAAAATTTTTGCTTTTTTCTCTGAAATAAGTGAAATTTCTGCAATTTTGCCCTAAAATTAGGGAAATTTCTGCAATTTTTCCCCATAATAAGGGAAATTTCTGCAATTTTGCCTTAAAATAAAAGGAATTTCTGACTTTTGCCCCAAAATAAGGAGAATTTCTGTCTTTTTGCCGTAAAATATAAGGAATTTATGCCTTTTTGCCCCACAATTAGGGGAATTTCTGCAATTTTGCTCCAAAATACGAAGAATTTCTGCCTTTTTGCCTGAAAATAAAGTAAATGTATACCTTTTTGCCTTAAAACAGGAAATTTCTTTATTTTTGCCCCAAAATAAGGGGATTTTCTGCCTTTTTGACTCAAAATAAGTGCAATTTCTGCCTTTTCCCCAAAAATAAACATAATTTTTGTCTTTTTGCCCCAAAATAAAGGAAATTTTTGACTTTTTGCCCGAAAATAAGGGGAATTTCAGCCTTTTTACTTCAAAATAAGGGGAATTTCTGCCTTTTTGCCACAAAATATGGGGAATTTCTGCCTTTTTGCCCCAAAATAAGAAAAATTTCTGCAATTTTGTAACAAAATAAAAGAAATTTCTGCCTTTTTGCCCCAAAATAAGAAAATTTCTGCCTTTTTTCTGAAATAAGTGAAATTTCTGCAATTTTGCCCCAAAATAAGGGAAATTTCTGCAATTTTGCCCAAATGTAAAGGAAATTTCTGCAATTTTTACCCATAATAAGGGGAATTTCTGACTTTTTGCTTCCGAAATAAGGAGATTTTCTGTCTTTTTGCCCCAAAATAAGGAGAATTTCTGCCTTTTTGCCCGAAAATTATGAGAATTTCTGCAATTTTGCTTCAAAATACAAGGAATTTCTGCCTTTTAGCCCCAAAATAAAGGGAATTTCTGCATTTTCTTCCAATATTTGGGGAATTTCTGCATTTTACCTCAAAATAAGAAGAATTTCTTCCTTTTGCCACAAAATATGGGGAATTTCTGCCTTTTTGTTCCAAAATAAGGAAAATTTCTTCAATTTTGTACCATAATAAAAGAAATTTCTGCTTTTTGCCCCAAAATATGGGGAATTGCTGACTTTTGCCCTGAAATAAATGAAATTTCTGCAATTTTGCCTGAAAATAAGAGAAATTTGGGCTTTTTGCCCCAAAATAAGGGGAATTCTGCTTTTTGCCCCAAAATATGGGGAATTTCAGCATTTTACCTTAAAGTAAGGGGAATTTCAGCCTTTTTGCACCAAAATATGTAGAATTTCTGCCTTTTTTCCCTAAAATAAAAAGAATTTCTGCATTTTTGCACCAATATTAGGGGAATTTCTGCAATTTTGCTCCAAAATACTGGTCATTTCTGCCTTTTTGCCCGAAATTAAGTGGAATTTCTGCCTTTTTGTCCCGAAATAAGTGAAATTTCTTCAATTTTAGCCAAAAATTAGGGATTTTGTCTTTTTGCCCCAAAATAAGGGGAATTTCTGCCATTTTGCCCTGAAATATTTGAAATTTCTGCAATTTTACCCCAAAATAAAGGGAATTTCTGCCTTTTTGCCCCAAAATAAGGAGAATTTCAGCCTTATTACCTCAAAATATGTGAAATTTCTGCTTTTTGCCACAAAATATAAGGAATTTCTGACTTTTTACCCTGAAATAAATGAAATTTCTGCAATTTTGCCCGAAATAAGGGAAACTTGTGCCTTTTTGCCCCAAAATGAGGGGATTTTCGGCCTTTTGCCCCAAAATATGGGGAATTTCAGCATTTTACCCCAAAATAAAGTGAATTTCTGCCTTTTTGCCCCAAAATAATGGGAATTTCTGTTTTTTTGCCCCAAAATAAGAAAAATTTTTGCTTTTTGTTCTCTGAAATAAGTGAAATTTCTGCAATTTTGCCCTAAAATTAGGGAAATTTCTGCAATTTTTCCCCATAATAAGGGAAATTTCTGCAATTTTCCCGAAAATAATAAGAATTTCTGTTTTTTGCCCCCATAAAGGGAAATTACTGCAATTTTGCCCTAAAATAAGGGGAATTTCTGCATTTTGCCCCAAAATAAGGAGCATTTCTGCCTTTTTGTCACAAAATAAAGAAAATTACTGTATTTTTTCCCAAAATTAGGTGAATTTCTGCAATTTTGCTCCAAAATACGGAGATTTTCTGCCATTTTCGCCGAGAATAAAGGGAATTTCTGCCATTTTGCCGCGAAATTAGTGAAATTTCTGCAGTTTTACCCCAAAATAAGGGGACTTTCTGCCTTTTTCTTCAAGATTAGGGGAATTTCTGCAATTTTGCTCCAAAATACGGGGAATTTCTGCCTTTTTGCCCGAAAATAAAGGGAATGTATACCTTTTTGCCATAAAAAAGGGAAACTTCTTCATTTTTGCCCCAAAATAAGGGGATTTTCTGCCTTTTTGACTCAAAATAAGTGCAATTTCTGCCTTTTCCCCAAAAATAAACCAAATTTCTGTCTTTTTGCCCCAACATAAGAGGAATTTCTGACTTTTTGCCCGAAAATAAGGAGAATTTCAGCCTTTTTACCTCAAAATAACGGGAATTTCTGCATTTTTGCCACAAAATATGGGGAATTTCTGACTTTTTCCCCAAAATAAGAAAAATTTCTGCAATTTTATACCAAAATAAAAGAAATTTCTGCCTTTTTGCCCCAAAATAAGAAAATTTCTGCTTTTTTTCTGAAATAAGTGAAATTTCTGCAATTTTGCCCCAAAATAAGGGAAATTTCTGCAATTTTGCCCAAATGTAAAGGAAATTTCTGCAATTTTGACCCAAAATAAGGGGAATTTCTGACTCTTTGCTCCCGAAAAAAGGAGATTTTCTGTCTTTTTGCCCCAAAATAAGGAGAATTTCTGCCTTTTTGCCCGAAAATTATGAGAATTTCTGCAATTTTGCTTCAAAATATGGGGAATTTCTGCCTTTAAGCCCCAAAATAAAGGGAATTTCTCCATTTTCCCCCAATATTTGGGGAATTTCTGCATTTTACCTCTAAATAAGAGGAATTTCTGCATTTTACCTCAAAATAAGAAGAATTTCTGCCTTTTGGCCCAAAATATGAGGAATTTCGGCCTTTTTGTTCCAAAATAAGGAAAATTTCTTCAATTTTGTACCATAATAAAGGAAATTTCTGCTTTTTGCCCCAAAAAATGGGGAATTTCTGACTTTTTACCCTGAAATAAATGAAATTTCTGCAATTTTGCCCAAGAATAAGGGAAATTTGTGCCTTTTTACCCCAAATTTTGGGAATTTCTGCCTTTTGCCCCAAAATATGGGGTATTTCAGCATTTTACCTCAAAATAAGGGGAATTTCAGCCTTTTTACACCAAAATATGGAGAATTTCTGCATTTTTCCCCAAAATAAATGGAATTTCTGCATTTTTCACCAATATTATAGGAATTTCTGCAATTTTGCTCCAAAATACGGGTCATTTCTGCCTTTTTGCCCGAAATTAAGTGGAATTTATGCCTTTTTGTCCCGAAATAAGTGAAATTTCTTCAATTTTAGCCAAAAATTAGGGATTTCATCTTTTTGCCCCAAAATAAGGAGAATTTCTGCCATTTTGCCCTGAAATATTTGAAATTTCTGCAATTTTACCCCAAAATAAGAGGAATTTCTGCCTTTTTGCCCCAAAATAAGGGGAATTTCAGCCTTATTAACTCAAAATGAGGGGAATTTCTGCCTTTTTGCCCCAAAATATAAGGAATTTCTGCCTTTTTGCCCCAAAATAAGAAAAATTTCTGCAATTTTGCCCCAAAATAAGGGGTATTTCTCCCTTTTTGCCCCAAAATAAAGTAAATTTCATTTGTTTTCCTTGAAAATAAGTGAAATTTCTGCAATTTTGCCCCAAATAAGGGAAATTTCGGCAATTTTGCACCAAAATAAGGTAAATTCCGGCAATTTTGCCCCAAAATAAGGGAAATTTCAGGATTTTTGCCCCAAAATAAGGGGAATTTCTGATTTTTGCCCCAAAATAAAGGGAATTTCTGCCTTTTGCCCCAAAATTAGAAGAATTTCTGCAATTTTGCTTCAAAATACGGGGAATTTTTGCATTTTTGCCCGAAAATAAGGGGAATGCATAACTTTTTGCCATAAAAAAGGGAAATTTCTTTATTTTTGCTCCAAAATAAGGGGAATTTCTGCCTTTTTGCCCCTAAATAAGTGAAATTTCTGTCTTTTTTCCCCAAAACAAAGGGAATTTCGGTCTTTTTTTCCCCAAAATAAGGGGAATTTCTGACTTATTACACTGAAATAAGTGAAATTTCTAAATTTTGCCCCACAATAAGGGAAATTTCTGCCTTTTTGCCCCCAAATAAGGGGAATTTAGGCCTTTTTACCTCAAAATAAGGGGAATTTTTGCATTTTTGCCACAAAATATTAGGAATTTCTGCCTTTTTGCCCCAAAATAAGGAAAATTTTTTTCTTTTTTCTCTGAAATAAGTGAAATTTCTGCAATTTTGCCCCAAAATAAGAGAAATTTCTGCAATTTTGCCTAAATGTAAAGGAAATTTCTGCAATTTTGCCCCAAAATAAGGGGAATCTCTGACTTTTTGCTCCCGAAAAAAGGAGATTTTCTGTCTTTTTGCCCCAAAATAAGGAGAATTTTTGCCTTTTTGCCCGAAAATTATGAGAATTTCTGCAATTTTGCTTCAAAATACGGGGAATTTCTGCCTTTTAGCCCCAAAATAAAGGGAATTTCTGCATTTTCCCCCAATATTTGGGGAATTTCTGCATTTTACCTCAAAATAAGAAGAATTTCTGCCTTTTGCTCCAAAATATGGGGAATTTCTGCCTTTTTGTTCCAAAATAAGGAAAATTTCTTCAATTTTGTACCATAATAAAAGAAATTTCTGCTTTTTGCCCCAAAATATGGGGAATTGCTGACTTTTTGCCCTGAAATAAATGAAATTTCTGCAATTTTGCCCGAAAATAAGGGAAATTTGTGCCTTTTTACCCCAAATTTTGGGAATTTCTGCCTTTTGCCCCAAAATATGGGGAATTTTAGCATTTTACATCAAAATAAGGGGAATTTCAGCCTTTTTGCACCAAAATATGGAGAATTTCTGCCGTTTTGCCCCAAAATAAAGAGAATTTCTGCATTTTTCACCAATATTAGGGAATTTCTGCAATTTTGCTCCAAAATACAGGTCATTTCTGCCTTTTTGCCCGAAATTAAGTGGAATTTCTGCCTTTTTGTCCCAACATAAGTGAAATTTCTTCAATTTTAGCCAAAAATTAGGGATTTCATCTTTTTGCCCCAAAATAAAAGGAATTTCTGCCATTTTGCCCTGAAATATTTGAAATTTCTGCAATTTTACCACAAAATAAGGGGAATTTCTGCCTTTTTGCCCCAAAATAAGGGGAATTTCAGCCTTATTACCTCAAAATAAGGGAATTTTCTGCTTTTTGCCACAAAATATAAAAAATTTCTGACTTTTTACCCTAAAATAAATGAAATTTCTGCAATTTTTCCCGAAAATAAAGGAAATTTGTGCCTTTTTGCCCCAAAATGAAAGGAATTTCTGCCTTTTGCCCCAAAATATGGGGAATTTTAGCATTTTACCCCAAAATAAGGTCAATTTCTGCCTTTTTGCCCTAAAATAATGGGTATTTCTGCCTTTTTGCCCCAAAATAAGAAAAATTTTTGCTTTTTTTTCTCTGAAATAAGTGAAATTTCTGCAATTTTGCCCTAAAATAAGGAAAATTTCTGCAATTTTTCCCCATAATAAGGGAAATTTCTGTAATTATTCCCCAAAATAAGGGGAATTTCTGTTTTTTCCCCCAAATAAGGGAAATTTCTGCAATTTTGCCCTAAAATAAGGGGAATTTCTGCCTTTTGCCCCAAAATAAGAAGAATTTCTGCCTTTTTGTCACAAAATTAAAAAATTACTGTATTTTTTAACCCCAAAATTAGGTGAATTTCTGCAATTTTGCTCCAAAATACGGAGATTTTTTGCCATTTTCGCCGAGAATAAGGAGAATTTCTGCCATTTTGCCGCAAAATTAGTGAAATTTCTGCAGTTTTACCCCAAAAAAAGGGAATTTCTGCCTTTTTGCCCCAAAATTAGAAGAATTTATGCAATTTTGCTTTGAAATATTTGAAATTTCTGCAATTTTACCACAAAATAAGGGGAATTTCTGCCGTTTTGCCTCAAAATAAGCGGAATTTCAGCCTTATTACCTCAAAATAAGGGAAATTTCTGCTTTTTGCCACAAAATAAGAAAAATTTTTGCTTTTTTTCTCTGAAATAAGTGAAATTTCTGCAATTTTGCCCTAAAATAAGGGAAATTTCTGCAATTTTTCCCCATAATAAGGGAAATTTCTGCAATTTTTCCCTAAAATAAGGGGAATTTCTGTTTTTTCCCCCAAATAAGGGAAATTTCTGCAATTTTGCCCTAAAATAAGGGGAATTTCTGCCTTTTGCCCCAAAATAAGGAGAATTTCTGCCTTTTTGTCACAAAATAAAGAAAATTACTGTATTTTTTTTCCTAAAATTAGGTGAATTTCTGCAATTTTGCTCCAAAATACAGAGATTTTCTGCCATTTTCGCCGAGACTAAGGGGAATTTCTGCCTTTTTGCCCCAAAATAATGGGAATTTCAAACTTTTTACCTCAAAATAAGGGGAATTTCTGTCTTTTGCCCAAAATATGGGGAATTTCTGACTTTTTGTTCCAAAATAAGGAAAATTTCTTCAATTTGTACCAAAATAAAAGAAATTTCTGATTTTTGCCCCAAAATAAAAGTAATTTCTGACTTTTGCCCTGAAATAAATGAAATTTCAGCAATTTGGCCCGAAAATAAGGAAAATTTTGTTTTTTTGCCCCAAAATGAGGGGAATTTCAGCATTTTACCTCAAAAAAAGGGGAATTTCAGCCTTTTTGCACCAAAATATAGAAAATTTCTGCCTTTTTGCCCCAAAATATGGGGAATTTCAGCATTTTACCTCAAAAAAAGGGGAATTTCAGCCTTTTTGCACCAAAATATAGAAAATTTCTGCCTTTTTGCCACAAAATAAGAAAAATTTCTGCAATTCTGTACCAAAATAAAAGAAATTATTAAAATTTTGTCCCAAAATAGGGAAATTTCTAATTTTTGCCCAGAAATAAGGAGAATTTCTGTATTTTTGCCCCAAAATAAAGGGAATTTCTGCCTTTTTGCCCCAAAATTAGGGGAGTTTCTGTAATTTTACTTCAAAATACAGGGAATTTCTGCCTCTTTTCCTGAAAATAAGGGGAACTTCTGCCGATTTGCGCAAATAAAGGAAATTTCTGCATTTTTGCCCCAACATTAGGGGAATTTCTGCAATTTTGCTCTAAAATACGGGGAATTTCTGCCTTTTTGCCCAAAATTAAGGGGATTTTCTGCCTTTTTGCCCCCAAACAAGGAAATTTCTTCAATTTTATCCAAAAATAAGGGGAATTTCTGCCTTTTTGCCCCCAAATAAGGGGAATTTCTGCATTTTTGCCCTGAAATATGTGAAATGTCTGCAATTTTACCCCAAAATAAGGTGAATTTCTGCCTTTTTGCCCCAAAATAATGGGAATTTCTGCATTTTGCCCTAAAATAACAAAAATTTTTGCTTTTTTCTCTGAAATAAGTGAAATTTCTGCAATTTTGCCTTAAAATAAAAGAAATTTCTGCAATTTTTCCCCATAATAAAGGAATTTTCTGCAATTTTGCCCCAAAATATAGGGAATTTCTGTTTTTTGTCCCCAAATAAGGGAAATTTCTGCAATTTTGCCCTGAAATAAGGGGAATTTCTGCTTTTTGCCCAAAAAAACGAAGAATTTCTGCCCTTTTGCCCCAAAATAAAGAAAATTACTGCATGTTTTACCCCAAAATTAGGTGAATTTCTGCAATTTTGCTCCAATATACGGGGATTTTCGGCCTTTTTCGCCGAAAATAAAGGGAATTTCTTCCATTTTGCCGCGAAATAAGTGAAATTTCTGCAGTTTTACCCTAAAATAAGGGGAAGTTCTGCGTTTTGGTCCCAAAATTAGGGGAATTTCTACAATTTTACTCCAAAATACGGGGAATTTCTGCCTTTTTGCCCGAAAATAAAGAGAATGTATATTTTTTTGCCATAAAAAAAGGAAATTTCTTCATTTTTACCCCAAAATAAAGGGATTTTTCGCCTTTTGGCTCAAAATAAGTGCAATTTCTGACTTTTCCCCAAAAATAAACGGAAATTCTGTCTTTTTGCCCCAAAATAAGGGAAATTTCTGACTTTTTGCCCTGAAATAAGTTAAATTTCTAAAATTTTTCCCCAAAATAAGGTAAATGTCTGCTTTTTGCCCCAAAATAAGGAGAATTTCTGCCTTTTTGCCCCCAAATAAGGGGAATTTCAGCCTTTTTACCTCAAAATAAAAGGAATTTCTGCATTTTTGCCCCAAAATATGGGAAATTTCTGTTTTTTTACCCAAAATAAGAAAAATTTCTGCAATTTTGTACCAAAATAAAATAAATTTCTGCCTTTTTGCCACAAAATAAGAAAATTTCTGCTTTTTTTCCCTGAAATAAGTGAAATTTCTGCAATTTTGCCACAAAATAAGTGAAATTTCTGAGTTTTGCCTCAAAATAAGGAAAATTTCTGTATTTTTGTCCTAACATATAGAGAATTTCTGCCTTTTTGCCCCACAATTAGGGGAATTTCTGCAATTTTGCTCCAAAATACGGGGAATTTCTGCCTTTTTGCCCGAAAATAAGAAGAATGCATACCTTTTTGCCATAAAAAAGGGAAATTTCTTCATTTTTGCTCCAAAATAAGGGGAATTTCTACATTTTTGCCTCTAAATAAGTGGAATTTCTGTCTTTTTCCCCCAAAACAAAGGGAAATTCTGTCTTTTTTGCCCCAAAATAAGGAAAATTTCTGACTTATTACCCTGAAGTAAGTGAAATTTCTGCAATTTTGCCCCAAAATAAGGGAAATTTCTGCCTTTTTGCCCCCAAATAAGAGAATTTCAGCCTTTTTACCTCAAAATAAGGGGAATTTCTGCATTTTTGCCCCAAAATATGGAAAAATTCTGCCTTTTTGCCCCAAAATAAGAAAAATTTCTGCAATTTTGTACAAAAGTAAAAGAAATTTCTGACTTTTTGCGCAAAAATAAGAAAATTTCTGCTTTTCTTTTTTCTTAAATAAGTGAAATTTCTTCAATTTTGCCCCAAAATAAGAGAAATTTCTGAGTTTTCTCTCAAAATGAGGGAAATTTCTAAAATTTTGCCCCAAAATATGTGGAATCTCTGAGTTTTGCCCCAAAATAAGGAGAATTTCTGTCTTTTTGCCCTAACATATAGGGAATTTCTGCCTTTTTGTTCCACAATTAGGGGAATTTCTGCAATTTTGCTCCTAAATACGGGGAATTTCTGCCTTTTTGCCCAAAAATAAAAAGAATGCATACCTTTTTGCCATAAAAAAGTGAAATTTCTTCATTTTTGCTCCAAAATAAGGGGAATTTCTGCTTTTTTGCCTCTAAATAAGTGGAATTTCTGTCTTTTCCCCCCAAAACAAAGGGAATTTCTGTCTTTTTTGCCCCAAAATAATGAAAATTTCTGACTTATTACCCTGAAATATGTGAAATTTCTGCAATTTTGCCCCAAATTAAGGGAAATTTCTGCCTTTTTGCCCCCAAATAAGGGGAATTTCAGCTTTTTTACCTCAAAATAAGGGGAATTTCTGCATTTTTGCCACAAAATATTAGGAATTTCTGCCTTTTTGCACAAAAATAAAAAAATTTCTGCTTTTTTTCCCTTAAATAAGTGAAATATCTGCAATTTTGCCCCAAAATAAGTGAAATTTCTGCAATTCTGCCCCAAAATAAGGGAAATTTCTGGAATTTTGCCCTAAAATAAGTGGAATTTCTGAGTTTTGCCCCAAAATAAGGAGAATTTCTGTCTTTTTGCCCAAACATATAGGGAATTTCTGCAGTTTTGCCCCACAATTAGGGGAATTTCTGCAATTTTGCTTCAAAATATGGGGAATTTCTGCCTTTTTCCCCGAAAATAAGAAGAATGCATACCTTTTTGCCATAAAAAAGGGAAATTTCTTCATTTTTGCTCAAAAATAAGGGGAATTTCTGCATTTTTGCCTCTAAATAAGTGGAATTTCTGTCTTTTTCCCCCAAAACAAAGGGAATTTCTGTCTTTTTGCCCCAAAATCAGGAAAATTTCTGACTTATTACCCTGAAATAAGTGAAATTTCTGCAAATTTGCCTTAAAATAAAAGAAATTTCTGCAATTTTTCTCCATAATAAAGGAATTTTCTGCAATTTTGCCCCACAATAAAGGGAATTCCTGTTTTTTGTCCCCAAATAAGGGAAATTTCTGCAATTTTGTCCTAAAATAAGGGGAATTTCTGCCTTTTGCCTCAAAATAAGGGGAATTTCTGCCTTTTTGCCCCAAAATAAAGAAAATTACTGCATGTTTTACCCCAAAATTAGGTGAATTTCTGCAATTTTGCTCCAAAATACGGGGATTTTTTGCCTTTTTCGCCGATAATAAAGGGAATTTCTGCCTTTTTGCCGCGAAATAAGTGAAATTTCTGCAGCTTTACCCCAAAATAAGGGGAAGTTCTGCGCTTTTGCCCCAAAATTAGGGGAATTTCTGCAATATTGCTCCAAAATACGGGTAATTTTTGCCTTTTTGCCCGAAAATAAAGGGAATGTATACCTTTTTGCCATAAAAAAGGGAAATTTCTTCATTTTTGCTCCAAAATAAGGGGAATTTCTGACTTATTACCATAAAATCAGTGAAATTTCTGCAATTTTGCCCCAAAATAAGGGAAATTTCTGCCTTTTTGCCACAAAATAAGGGGAATTCCTGTCTTTTTGCCCCAAAAAAGGGGAATTTCAGCCTTTTTACCTCATAATAAGGGGAATTTCTGCCTTTTTGCCCTAAAATATGGGGAATTTCTGTATTTTTGCCTCAAAATCAAGAAAATTTCTGCAATTTTGTACCAAAATAAAAGTAATTTCTGCCTTTTTGCCCCAAAATAAAAAAAATTTCTGCGTTTTTTCCTTGAAATAAGTGAAATTTCTGCAATTTTGCTCCAAAATAAGAGAGATTTCTGCAATTGTGCCCCCCAAAAAAGGAAATTTTTGGAATTTTGCCCCAAAATAAGGGGAATTTCTGACATTTTTCCACAAAATATGGGGAATTTCTGCCTTATTGCCCCCAAATAAGGAAAATTTTTGCTTTTCTGCCCCAATTAACGGGAATTTCTGCCTTTTTGCCACAAAGTAAAGGGAATTTACGCCTTTTTGCCCCAAAATAACGGGAATTTCAGCCTTTTTACCTCAAAATAAGGGGTATTTCTGCCTTTTGCCCAAAATATGGGGAATTTCTGACTTTTTGTTCCAAAATAAGGAAAATTTCTTCAATTTGTAACAAAATAAAAGAAATTTCTGCTTTTTGCCCCAAAATAAAAGTAATTTCTGACTATTTGCCCTGAAATAAATGAAATTTCTGCAATTTGGCCCGAAAATAAGCGAAATTTGTGCCTTTTTGCCCCAAAATGAGAAGAATTTCTGCCTTTTTGCCCCAAAATATGGGGAATTTCAGCATTTTACCTCAAAAAAAAGAAGAATTTCAGCCTTTTTGCAGCAAAATATAGAAAATTTCTGCCTTTTTGCAACAAAATAAGAAAAATTTCTGCAATTCTGTACCAAAATAAAAGAAATTTCTAAAATTTTGCCCCAAAATTAGGGAAATTTCTGATTTTTGCCCCGAAATAAGGAGAATTTCTGTATTTTTGCCCCAAAATAAAGGGAATTTCTGCCTTTTTGCCCCAATATTAGGGGAATTTCTGCAATTTTGCTCTAAAATACAGGGAATATCTGCCTTTTTGCCCGAAATTAAGGGGATTTTCTGCCTTTTTGCCCCCAAACAAGGGAATTTTCTGCACTTTTATCTCAAAATAAGGGGAATTTCTGCATTTTTGCCCCCAAATAAGGCGAATTTCTGCCTTTTTGCCCTGAAATATGTGAAATGTCTGCAATTTTACCCCAGAATAAGGTGAATTTCTGCCTTTTTGCCCCAAAATAAGGGGAATTTCTGCCTTTTTGCCACAAAATAAGGAAAATTTCTGCCTTTTTTCCCTAAAATAAGTGAAATTTCTGCAATTTTGCCCCAAAATAAGTGAAATTTCTGCAATTTTGCCCAAATATAAGGGAAATTTCTGGAATTTTGCCCCAAAATAAGTTGCATTACTGAATTTTGCCCCAAAATAAAGAGAATTTCTGTCTTTTTGCCCTAACATATAGGGAATTTCTGCCTTTTTGCCCCACAATTAGGGGAATTTCTGCAATTTTGCTCCAAAATACGGGGAATTTCTGCTTTTTAGCCCGAAAATAAGGGGAATGTATACCATTTGCCACAAAAAAAAGAGAAATTTCTTCATTTTTGCTCCAAAATAAGGGGAATTTCTGCATTTTTGCCTCTAAATAAGTGGAATTTCTGTATTTTTCCCCCAAAACAAAGGGAATTTCTGTCTTTTTTGTCCCAAAATAAGAAAAATTTCTGACTTATTACCCTGAAATAAGTGAAATTTCTGCAAGTGTGCCCCAAAATAAGGGAAATTTCTGCCTTTTTGCCACAAAATAAGGGGAATTTCTGTCTTTTTACCTCAAAATAAAATGAATTTCTGCATTTTTGCCTCAAAATATGGGATTTTCTGCCTTTTTGCCACAAAATAAGAAAAATTTCTGCAATTTTGTACCAAAATAAAAGAAATTTCTGCCTTTTTGCCCCGAAATAAAAAAATTTCTGCTTTTTTTCCCTTAAATAAGTGAAATATCTGCAATTTTGCCCCAAAATAAGTGAAATTTCTGCAATTCTGCCCCAAAATAAGGGAAATTTCTGGAATTTTGCCCCAAAATAAGTGGAATTTCTGAGTTTTGCCCCAAAATAAGGAGAATTTCTGTTTTTTGCCCAAACATATAGGGAATTTCTGCAGTTTTGCCCCACAATTAGGGGAATTTCTGCAATTTTGCTTCAAAATATGGGGAATTTCTGCCTTTTTCCCCGAAAATAAGAAGAATGCATACCTTTTTGCCATAAAAAAGGGAAATTTCTTCATTTTTGCTCAAAAATAAGGGGAATTTCTGCATTTTTGCCTCTAAATAAGTGGAATTTCTGTCTTTTTCCCCCAAAACAAAGGGAATTTCTGTCTTTTTGCCCCAAAATCAGGAAAATTTCTGACTTATTACCCTGAAATAAGTGAAATTTCTGCAAATTTGCCTTAAAATAAAAGAAATTTCTGCAATTTTTCTCCATAATAAAGGAATTTTCTGCAATTTTGCCCCAAAATAAAGGGAATTCCTGTTTTTTGTCCCCAAATAAGGGAAATTTCTGCAATTTTGTCCTAAAATAAGGGGAATTTCTGCCTTTTGCCTCAAAATAAGGGGAATTTCTGCCTTTTTGCCCCAAAATAAAGAAAATTACTGCATGTTTTACCCCAAAATTAGGTGAATTTCTGCAATTTTGCTCCAAAATACGGGGATTTTTTGCCTTTTTCGCCGATAATAAAGGGAATTTCTGCCTTTTTGCCGCGAAATAAGTGAAATTTCTGCAGCTTTACCCCAAAATAAGGGGAAGTTCTGCGCTTTTGCCCCAAAATTAGGGGAATTTCTGCAATATTGCTCCAAAATACGGGTAATTTTTGCCTTTTTGCCCGAAAATAAAGGGAATGTATACCTTTTGCCATAAAAAAGGGAAATTTCTTCATTTTTGCTCCAAAATAAGGGGAATTTCTGACTTATTACCATAAAATCAGTGAAATTTCTGCAATTTTGCCCCAAAATAAGGGAAATTTCTGCCTTTTTGCCACAAAATAAGGGGAATTCCTGTCTTTTTGCCCCAAAAAAGGGGAATTTCAGCCTTTTTACCTCATAATAAGGGGAATTTCTGCCTTTTTGCCCTAAAATATGGGGAATTTCTGTATTTTTGCCTCAAAATCAAGAAAATTTCTGCAATTTTGTACCAAAATAAAAGTAATTTCTGCCTTTTTGCCCCAAAATAAAAAAAATTTCTGCGTTTTTTCCTTGAAATAAGTGAAATTTCTGCAATTTTGCTCCAAAATAAGAGAGATTTCTGCAATTGTGCCCCCCAAAAAAGGAAATTTTTGGAATTTTGCCCCAAAATAAGGGGAATTTCTGACATTTTTCCACAAAATATGGGGAATTTCTGCCTTATTGCCCCCAAATAAGGAAAATTTTTGCTTTTCTGCCCCAATTAACGGGAATTTCTGCCTTTTTGCCACAAAGTAAAGGGAATTTACGCCTTTTTGCCCCAAAATAACGGGAATTTCAGCCTTTTTACCTCAAAATAAGGGGTATTTCTGCCTTTTGCCCAAAATATGGGGAATTTCTGACTTTTTGTTCCAAAATAAGGAAAATTTCTTCAATTTGTAACAAAATAAAAGAAATTTCTGCTTTTTGCCCCAAAATAAAAGTAATTTCTGACTATTTGCCCTGAAATAAATGAAATTTCTGCAATTTGGCCCGAAAATAAGCGAAATTTGTGCCTTTTTGCCCCAAAATGAGAAGAATTTCTGCCTTTTTGCCCCAAAATATGGGGAATTTCAGCATTTTACCTCAAAAAAAGAAGAATTTCAGCCTTTTTGCAGCAAAATATAGAAAATTTCTGCCTTTTTGCAACAAAATAAGAAAAATTTCTGCAATTCTGTACCAAAATAAAAGAAATTTCTAAAATTTTGCCCCAAAATTAGGGAAATTTCTGATTTTTGCCCCGAAATAAGGAGAATTTCTGTATTTTTGCCCCAAAATAAAGGGAATTTCTGCCTTTTTGCCCCAATATTAGGGGAATTTCTGCAATTTTGCTCTAAAATACAGGGAATATCTGCCTTTTTGCCCGAAATTAAGGGGATTTTCTGCCTTTTTGCCCCCAAACAAGGGAATTTTCTGCACTTTTATCTCAAAATAAGGGGAATTTCTGCATTTTTGCCCCCAAATAAGGCGAATTTCTGCCTTTTTGCCCTGAAATATGTGAAATGTCTGCAATTTTACCCCAGAATAAGGTGAATTTCTGCCTTTTTGCCCCAAAATAAGGGGAATTTCTGCCTTTTTGCCACAAAATAAGGAAAATTTCTGCCTTTTTTCCCTAAAATAAGTGAAATTTCTGCAATTTTGCCCCAAAATAAGTGAAATTTCTGCAATTTTGCCCAAATATAAGGGAAATTTCTGGAATTTTGCCCCAAAATAAGTTGCATTACTGAATTTTGCCCCAAAATAAAGAGAATTTCTGTCTTTTTGCCCTAACATATAGGGAATTTCTGCCTTTTTGCCCCACAATTAGGGGAATTTCTGCAATTTTGCTCCAAAATACGGGGAATTTCTGCTTTTTAGCCCGAAAATAAGGGGAATGTATACCATTTGCCACAAAAAAAAGAGAAATTTCTTCATTTTTGCTCCAAAATAAGGGGAATTTCTGCATTTTTGCCTCTAAATAAGTGGAATTTCTGTATTTTTCCCCCAAAACAAAGGGAATTTCTGTCTTTTTTGTCCCAAAATAAGAAAAATTTCTGACTTATTACCCTGAAATAAGTGAAATTTCTGCAAGTGTGCCCCAAAATAAGGGAAATTTCTGCCTTTTTGCCACAAAATAAGGGGAATTTCTGTCTTTTTACCTCAAAATAAAATGAATTTCTGCATTTTTGCCCCAAAATATGGGATTTTCTGCCTTTTTGCCACAAAATAAGAAAAATTTCTGCAATTTTGTACCAAAATAAAAGAAATTTCTGCCTTTTTGCCCCGAAATAAAAAAATTTCTGCTTTTTTTTCTGAAATAAGTGAAATTTCTGCAATTTTGCCCCAAAATAAGTGAAATTTCTGCAATTTTGCCCCAAAATAAGGGAAATTTCTGGAACTTTGCCCCAAAATAAGTGGAATTTCTGAGTTTTGCCCCAAAATAAGGAGAATTTCTGTTTTTTGCCCCAACATATAGGGAATTTCTGCATTTTGCCCCACAATTAGGGGAATTTCTGCAATTTTGCTCCAAAATACTGAAAATTTCTGCCTTTTTGCCCGAAAATAAGAAGAATGCAAACCTTTTTGCCATAAAAAAGGGAAATTTCTTCATTTTTGCTCAAAAATAAGGGGAATTTCTGCTTTTTTGCCTCTAAATAAGTGGAATTTTTGTCTTTTTCCCCCAAACAAAGGGAATTTCTGGTTTTTTTGCCCCAAAATAATGAAAATTTCTGACTTATTACCCTGAAATAAGTGAAATTTCTGCAATTTTGCCCCAAATTAAGGGAAATTTCTGCCTTTTTGCTCCCAAATAAGGGGAATTTCAGTTTTTTACCTCAAAAGAAGGGAATTTCTGCATTTTTGCCACAAACTATTAGGAATTTCTGCCTTTTTGCTCCAAAATTAAAAAATTTCTGCTTTTTTTCACTTAAATAAGTGAAATATCTGCAATTTTGCCCCAAAATAAGTGAAATTTCTGCAATTTTGCCTTAATATATGGGAAATTTCTGGAATTTGGCCCCAAAAAAAGTGGAATTTCTGAGTTTTGCCCCAAAATAAGGAGAATTTCTGTCTTTTTGCCCGAACATATAGGGAATTTCTATATTTTTGCCCAACAATTACGGGAATTTCTGCAATTTTGCTTCAAAATACGGGGAATTTCTGCCTTTTTGCCCGAAAATAAGAAGAATGCATACCTTTTTGCCATAAAAAAGGGAAATTTCTTCATTTTTGCTCAAAAATAATGGGAATTTCTGCTTTTTTGTCTCTAAATAGGTGGAATTTCTCTCTTTTTCCCCCAAAACAGAGGAAATTTCTGTCTTTTTTGCCCCAAAATAAGGAAAATTCCTGAATTATTACCCTGAAATAAGTGAAATTTCTGCAATTTTGCCCCAAATAAAGGAAATTTCTGCCTTTTTGCCCCCAAATAAAAGGAATTTCAGCCTTTTTACCTCAAAATAAGGGGAATTTCTGCATTTTTGCAACAAAATATTAGGAATTTCTGCCTTTTTGCCCCAAAATAAGCAAAATTTCTGCCTTTTTTTCCTGAAATAAGTGAAATTTCTGCAATTTTGCCCCAAAATAAGGGAAATTTCTGGAATTTTGCCCCAAAATAAGTGGAATTTCTGAGTTTTGCCCCAAAATAAGGAGAATTTCTGTCTTTTTGCTCTAACATATAGAGAATTTCTGCCTTTTTGCCCCACAATTAGGGGAATTTCTGCAATTTTGCTCCAAAATACAGGGAATTTTTGCTTTTTAGCCCGAAAATAAGGGGAATGTATACCTTTTGCCACAAAAAAGGGAAATTTCTTCATTTTTGCTCCAAAATAAAGGGAATTTCTGTTTTTGGCCTCTAAATAAGTGGAATTTCTGTCTTTTTCCCCCAAAACAAAGGGAATTTCTGTCTTTTTTGCCCCAAAATAAGGAAAATTTCTGACTTCTTACCCTGAAATAAGTGAAATTTCTGCAATTTTGCCCCAAAATAAGGGAAATTTCTGCTTTTTTGCCCCCAAATAAGGTGAATTTTATACTTTTTACCTCAAAATAAGGGGAATTACTGCATTTTTGCCCCAAAATATGGAAAATTTCTTCCTTTTTGCCCCAAAATAAGAAAAATTTCTGAAGTTTTGTATAAAATAAAATAAATTTCTGCCTTTTAGCCCCAAAATAAGAAAATTTCTGCTTTTTTTTCCGAAATAAGTTAAATTTCTGCAATTTTGCCCCAAAATATGTGAAATTTCTGCAAATTTGCCCCAAAATAAGGGAAATTTCTGGTATTTTGCCCCAAAACAAGGGGAATTTCTGAGTTGTGCCTCAAAATAAGAAGAATTTCTGTTTTTTGCTTCATAATAATGTGAATTTCTGCATTTTCCTTCAATATTAGGGGAATATGTGCAATTTTGCTTCAAAATACGGGGAATTTCTGCCTTATTGAACCAAAATAAAGGGAATTTCTGCATTTTTTCACCAATATAAGGGGAATTTCTGAAATTTCGCTCCAAAATACAGGGAATTTCTGCCTTATTTCCCGAAATAATGTGGAATTTCTGCCTTTTTGCCCTGAAATATTTGAAATTTCCACAATTTTACCCCAAAATAAGGAGAATTTCTGTTTTTGGCCCCAAAATTAGGAGAATTTCTGCTTTTGCCCCAAAATAAGGCAATTTTCTGACTTTTTGCCCTGAAATAAGTGAAATTTCTGAAATTTTGCCCCAAAATAAGGGGAATTTCTGCCTTTTTGCCAAAATAAGGGGAATTTCAGCATTTTACCTCTAAATAAGGGGAATTTCTGCCTTTTTGCCACAAAATATGGGGAATTTCTGCTTTATTGCCCCCAAATAAGGAAAATTTTTGCTTTTCTGCCCGAATTAACGGGAATTTCTCCATTTTTGCCACAAAGTAAAGGGAAATTCTGCCTTTTTGCCCCAAAATAACGGGAATTTCAGTCTTTTTACCTCAAAATAATGGGAATTTCTTCCTTTTGCCCAAAATATGGGGAATTTCTGACTTTTTGTTCCAAAATAAGGAAAATTTCTTCAATTTTGTACCAAAATAAAAGAAATTTCTGCTTTTTGTCCCAAAATAAAAGTAATTTCTGAATTTTTGCCCTGAAATAAATGAAATTTTGGCAATTTTGCCCGAAAATAAGGGAAATTTGTGCCTTTTTGCCCCAAAATGAGGGGAATTTCTGCCTTTTTGCCCCACAATTAGGGGAATTTCTGCAATTTTGCTCCAAAATACGGGGAATTTCTGCCTTTTTGCCCGAAAATAAGAAGAATGCATACCTTTTGCCATAAAAAGAGAAATTTTTTCATTTTTTCTCAAAAATAAGGGGAATTTCTATTTTTTGTCTCTAAATAAGTGGAATTTCTGTATTTTTTCCCCAAAACAAAGGGAATTTCTGTCTTTTTTTGCCCCAAAATAAGGAAAATTTCTGACTTATTATCTTGAAATAAGTGAAATTTCTGCAATTTTGCCCCAAAATAAGGGAAATTTCTGCCTATTTGCCCCCAAATAAGGGGAATTTAAGCCTTTATACCTCAAAATAAGGAAAATTTCTGCATTTTTGCCACAAAATATTAGGAATTTCTGCCTTTTTGCCCCAAAATAAGGAAAATTACTTACTTTTTTCCCTGAAATAAGTGAAATTTCTGCAATTTTGCTCCAAAATAAGTGAAATTTTTGCCTTTTTGCCCCCAAATAAAGGGAATTTCAACCTTTTTACATCAAAATAAAGGGAATTTCTGCATTTTTGCCACAAATTTTGGGAAATTTCTGCCTTTTTGCCCCAAAATAAGAAAAATTTCTGCAATTTTGTACCAAAATAAAAGAAATTTCTGACTTTTTGCCCTTAAATAAGAAAATTTCTGCTTTTTTTCTGAAATAAGTGAAATTTCTGCAATTTTGCCCTAAAATAAAAGAAATTTCAGCAATCTTGCCCCAAAATAAGTGAAATTTCTGGAATTTTGCCACAAAATAAGTGGAATTTATGAGTTTTGCCCAAAAATAAGGATAATTTCTATCTTTTTGCACCAACATATAGGGAATTTCTTCTATTTGCCCCACAATTAGGGGAATATCTGCAATTTTGCTCCAAAATATGGGGAATTTCTGCTTTTTAGCCCGAAAATAAAAAGAATGTATAACTTTAGCCACAAAAAAGGGAAATTTTTTCATTTTTGCCCCAAAATAAGAGGAATTTCTGCCTTTTTACCTCAAAATAAGTGAGATTTCTGCCTTTTTACCCAAAAATAAACGGAATTTCTGACTTTTTGCCCCAAAATAAAAGGAATTTTTTAATTATGCCCTGAAATAAGTGAAATTTCTGCAATTTTGCCCCAAAATAAAAGAAATTTCTGCCTTTTTGCCACAAAATAAGGGGAATTTCTGTCTTTTTGCCCCAAATTAAGGGAAATTTCTGCCTTTTTGCCCCCAAATAAGGGGAATTTCAGCTTTTTTACCTCAAAATAAGGGGAATTTCTGCATTTTTGCCACAAAATATTAGGAATTTCTGCCTTTTTGCACAAAAATAAAAAAATTTCTGCTTTTTTTTCCTTAAATAAGTGAAATATCTGCAATTTTGCCCCAAAATAAGTGAAATTTCTGCAATTCTGCCCCAAAATAAGGGAAATTTCTGGAATTTTGCCCCAAAATAAGTGGAATTTCTGAGTTTTGCCCCAAAGTAAGGAGAATTTCTGTTTTTTGCCCAAACATATAGGGAATTTCTGCAGTTTTGCCCCACAATTAGGGGAATTTCTGCAATTTTGCTTCAAAATATGGGGAATTTCTGCCTTTTTCCCCGAAAATAAGAAGAATGCATACCTTTTTGCCATAAAAAAGGGAAATTTCTTCATTTTTGCTCAAAAATAAGGGGAATTTCTGCATTTTTGCCTCTAAATAAGTGGAATTTCTGTCTTTTTTTCCCCAAAACAAAGGGAATTTCTGTCTTTTTGCCCCAAAATCAGGAAAATTTCTGACTTATTACCCTGAAATAAGTGAAATTTCTGCAAATTTGCCTTAAAATAAAAGAAATTTCTGCAATTTTTCTCCATAATAAAGGAATTTTCTGCAATTTTGCCCCAAAATAAAGGGAATTCCTGTTTTTTGTCCCCAAATAAGGGAAATTTCTGCAATTTTGTCCTAAAATAAGGGGAATTTCTGCCTTTTGCCTCAAAATAAGGGGAATTTCTGCCTTTTTGCCCCAAAATAAAGAAAATTACTGCATGTTTTACTCCAAAATTAGGTGAATTTCTGCAATTTTGCTCCAAAATACATGGATTTTTTGCCTTTTTCGCCGATAATAAAGGGAATTTCTGCCTTTTTGCCGCGAAATAAGTGAAATTTCTGCAGCTTTACCCCAAAATAAGGGGAAGTTCTGCGCTTTTGCCCCAAAATTAGGGGAATTTCTGCAATATTGCTCCAAAATACGGGTAATTTCTGCCTTTTTGCCCGAAAATAAAGGGAATGTATACCTTCTTGCCATAAAAAAGGGAAATTTCTTCATTTTTGCTCCAAAATAAGGGGAATTTCTGACTTATTACCCTGAAATCAGTGAAATTTCTGCAATTTTGCCCCAAAATAAGGGAAATTTCTGCCTTTTTGCCACAAAATAAGGGGAATTTCTGTCTTTTTGCCCCAAAAAAGGGCAATTTCAGCCTTTTTACCTCATAATAAGGGGAATTTCTGCCTTTTTGCCCTAAAATATGGGGAATTTCTGTATTTTTGCCCCAAAATCAAGAAAATTTCTGCAATTTTGTACCAAAATAAAAGTAATTTCTGCCTTTTTGCCCCAAAATAAAAAAAATTTCTGCGTTTTTTCCTTGAAATAAGTGAAATTTCTGCAATTTTGCTCCAAAATAAGAGAGATTTCTGCAATTTTGCCCCCAAAAAAAGGAAATTTTTGGAATTTTGCCCCAAAATAAGGGGAATTTCTGACATTTTTCCACAAAATATGGGGAATTTCTGCCTTATTGCCCCCAAATAAGGAAAATTTTTGCTTTTCTGCCCCAATTAACGGGAATTTCTGCCTTTTTGCCACAAAGTAAAGGGAATTTACGCCTTTTTGCCCCAAAATAACGGGAATTTCAGCCTTTTTACCTCAAAATAAGGGGTATTTCTGCCTTTTGCCCAAAATATGGGGAATTTCTGACTTTTTGTTCCAAAATAAGGAAAATTTCTTCAATTTGTAACAAAATAAAAGAAATTTCTGCTTTTTGCCCCAAAATAAAAGTAATTTCTGACTATTTGCCCTGAAATAAATGAAATTTCTGCAATTTGGCCCGAAAATAAGCGAAATTTGTGCCTTTTTGCCCCAAAATGAGAAGAATTTCTGCCTTTTTGCCCCAAAATATGGGGAATTTCAGCATTTTACCTCAAAAAAAGAAGAATTTCAGCCTTTTTGCAGCAAAATATAGAAAATTTCTGCCTTTTTGCAACAAAATAAGAAAAATTTCTGCAATTCTGTACCAAAATAAAAGAAATTTCTAAAATTTTGCCCCAAAATTAGGGAAATTTCTGATTTTTGCCCCGAAATAAGGAGAATTTCTGTATTTTTGCCCCAAAATAAAGGGAATTTCTGCCTTTTTGCCCCAATATTAGGGGAATTTCTGCAATTTTGCTCTAAAATACAGGGAATATCTGCCTTTTTGCCCGAAATTAAGGGGATTTTCTGCCTTTTTGCCCCCAAACAAGGGAATTTTCTGCACTTTTATCTCAAAATAAGGGGAATTTCTGCATTTTTGCCCCCAAATAAGGCGAATTTCTGCCTTTTTGCCCTGAAATATGTGAAATGTCTGCAATTTTACCCCAGAATAAGGTGAATTTCTGCCTTTTTGCCCCAAAATAAGGGGAATTTCTGCCTTTTTGCCACAAAATAAGGAAAATTTCTGCCTTTTTTCCCTAAAATAAGTGAAATTTCTGCAATTTTGCCCCAAAATAAGTGAAATTTCTGCAATTTTGCCCAAATATAAGGGAAATTTCTGGAATTTTGCCCCAAAATAAGTTGCATTACTGAATTTTGCCCCAAAATAAAGAGAATTTCTGTCTTTTTGCCCTAACATATAGGGAATTTCTGCCTTTTTGCCCCAAAATTAGGGGAATTTCTGCAATTTTGCTCCAAAATACGGGGAATTTCTGCTTTTTAGCCCGAAAATAAGGGGAATGTATACCATTTGCCACAAAAAAAGAGAAATTTCTTCATTTTTGCTCCAAAATAAGGGGAATTTCTGCATTTTTGCCTCTAAATAAGTGGAATTTCTGTCTTTTTCCCCCAAAAGAAAGGGAATTTCTGTCTTTTTTGTCCCAAAATAAGAAAAATTTCTGACTTATTACCCTGAAATAAGTGAAATTTCTGCAAGTGTGCCGCAAAATAAGGGAAATTTCTGCCTTTTTGCCACAAAATAAGGGGAATTTCTGTCTTTTTACCTCAAAATAAAATGAATTTCTGCATTTTTGCCTCAAAATATGGGATTTTCTGCCTTTTTGCCACAAAATAAGAAAAATTTCTGCAATTTTGTACCAAAATAAAAGAAATTTCTGCCTTTTTGCCCCGAAATAAAAAAATTTCTGCATTTTTTTCTGAAATAAGTGAAATTTCTGCAATTTTGCCCCAAAATAAGTGAAATTTCTGCAATTTTGCCCCAAAATAAGGGAAATTTCTTGAACTTTGCCCCAAAATAAGTGGAATTTCTGAATTTTGCCCCAAAATAAGGAGAATTTCTGTTTTTTGCCCCAACATATAGGGGATTTCTGCATTTTGCCCCACAATTAGGGGAATTTCTTCAATTTTGCTCCAAAATACGGGGAATTTCTGCCTTTTTGCCCGAAAATAAGAAGAATGCATACCTTTTTGCCATAAAAAAGGGAAGTTTCTTCATTTTTGCTCAAAAATAAGGAGAATTTCTGCTTTTTTGCCTCTAAATAAGTGGAATTTTTGTCTTTTTCCCCCAAAACAAAGGGAATTTCTGTTTTTTTTGCCCCAAAATAATGAAAATTTCTGACTTATTACCCTGAAATAAGTGAAATTTCTGCAATTTTGCCCCAAATTAAGGGAAATTTCTGCCTTTTTGCTTCCAAATAAGGGGAATTTTAGTTTTTTACCTCAAAATAAGGGAATTTCTGCATTTTTGCCACAAAATATTAGGAATTTCTGCCTTTTTGCTCCAAAATTAAAAAATTTCTGCTTTTTTTCCCTTAAATAAGTGAAATATCTGCAATTTTGCCCCAAAATAAGTGAAATTTCTGCAATTTTGCCTTAATATAGGGGAAATTTCTGGAATTTGGCCCCAAAAAAAGTGGAATTTCTGAGTTTTGCCCCAAAATAAGGAGAATTTCTGTCTTTTTGCCCAAACATATAGGGAATTTCTATATTTTTGCCCAACAATTACGGGAATTTCTGCAATTTTGCTTCAAAATACGGGGAATTTCTGCCTTTTTGCCCAAAAATAAGAAGAATGCATACCTTTTTACCATAAAAAAGGGAAATTTCTTCATTTTTGCTCAAAAATAATGGGAATTTCTGCTTTTTTGCTTCTAAATAGGTGGAATTTCTCTCTTTATCCCTCAAAACAGAGGAAATTTCTGTCTTTTTTGCCCCAAAATAAGGAAAATTTCTGACTTATTACCCTGAAATAAGTGAAATTTCTGCAATTTTGCCCCAAATAAAGGAAATTTCTGCCTTTTTGCCCCCAAATAAAAGGAATTTCAGCCTTTTTACCTCAAAATAAGGGGAATTTCTGCATTTTTGCAACAAAATATTAGGAATTTCTGCCTTTTTGCCCCAAAATAAGCAAAATTTCTGCCTTTTTTTCCTGAAATAAGTGAAATTTCTGCAATTTTGCCCCAAAATAAGGGAAATTTCTGGAATTTTGCCCCAAAATAAGTGGAATTTCTGAGTTTTGCCCCAAAATAAGGAGAATTTCTGTCTTTTTGCTCTAACATATAGAGAATTTCTGCCTTTTTGCCCCACAATTAGGGGAATTTCTGCAATTTTGCTCCAAAATACAGGGAATTTTTGCTTTTTAGCCCGAAAATAAGGGGAATGTATACCTTTTGCCACAAAAAAGGGAAATTTCTTCATTTTTGCTCCAAAATAAAGGGAATTTCTGTTTTTGGCCTCTAAATAAGTGGAATTTCTGTCTTTTTCCCCCAAAACAAAGGGAATTTCTGTCTTTTTTGCCCCAAAATAAGGAAAATTTCTGACTTCTTACCCTGAAATAAGTGAAATTTCTGCAATTTTGCCCCAAAATAAGGGAAATTTCTGCTTTTTTGCCCCCAAATAAGGTGAATTTTATACTTTTTACCTCAAAATAAGGGGAATTACTGCATTTTTGCCCCAAAATATGGAAAATTTCTTCCTTTTTGCCCCAAAATAAGAAAAATTTCTGAAGTTTTGTATAAAATAAAATAAATTTCTGCCTTTTAGCCCCAAAATAAGAAAATTTCTGCTTTTTTTTCCGAAATAAGTTAAATTTCTGCAATTTTGCCCCAAAATATGTGAAATTTCTGCAAATTTGCCCCAAAATAAGGGAAATTTCTGGTATTTTGCCCCAAAACAAGGGGAATTTCTGAGTTGTGCCTCAAAATAAGAAGAATTTCTGTTTTTTGCTTCATAATAATGTGAATTTCTGCATTTTCCTTCAATATTAGGGGAATATGTGCAATTTTGCTTCAAAATACGGGGAATTTCTGCCTTATTGAACCAAAATAAAGGGAATTTCTGCATTTTTTCACCAATATAAGGGGAATTTCTGAAATTTCGCTCCAAAATACAGGGAATTTCTGCCTTATTTCCCGAAATAATGTGGAATTTCTGCCTTTTTGCCCTGAAATATTTGAAATTTCCACAATTTTACCCCAAAATAAGGAGAATTTCTGTTTTTGGCCCCAAAATTAGGAGAATTTCTGCTTTTGCCCCAAAATAAGGCAATTTTCTGACTTTTTGCCCTGAAATAAGTGAAATTTCTGAAATTTTGCCCCAAAATAAGGGGAATTTCTGCCTTTTTGCCAAAATAAGGGGAATTTCAGCATTTTACCTCTAAATAAGGGGAATTTCTGCCTTTTTGCCACAAAATATGGGGAATTTCTGCTTTATTGCCCCCAAATAAGGAAAATTTTTGCTTTTCTGCCCGAATTAACGGGAATTTCTCCATTTTTGCCACAAAGTAAAGGGAAATTCTGCCTTTTTGCCCCAAAATAACGGGAATTTCAGTCTTTTTACCTCAAAATAATGGGAATTTCTTCCTTTTGCCCAAAATATGGGGAATTTCTGACTTTTTGTTCCAAAATAAGGAAAATTTCTTCAATTTTGTACCAAAATAAAAGAAATTTCTGCTTTTTGTCCCAAAATAAAAGTAATTTCTGAATTTTTGCCCTGAAATAAATGAAATTTTGGCAATTTTGCCCGAAAATAAGGGAAATTTGTGCCTTTTTGCCCCAAAATGAGGGGAATTTCTGCCTTTTTGCCCCACAATTAGGGGAATTTCTGCAATTTTGCTCCAAAATACGGGGAATTTCTGCCTTTTTGCCCGAAAATAAGAAGAATGCATACCTTTTGCCATAAAAAGAGAAATTTTTTCATTTTTTCTCAAAAATAAGGGGAATTTCTATTTTTTGTCTCTAAATAAGTGGAATTTCTGTATTTTTTCCCCAAAACAAAGGGAATTTCTGTCTTTTTTTGCCCCAAAATAAGGAAAATTTCTGACTTATTATCTTGAAATAAGTGAAATTTCTGCAATTTTGCCCCAAAATAAGGGAAATTTCTGCCTATTTGCCCCCAAATAAGGGGAATTTAAGCCTTTATACCTCAAAATAAGGAAAATTTCTGCATTTTTGCCACAAAATATTAGGAATTTCTGCCTTTTTGCCCCAAAATAAGGAAAATTACTTACTTTTTTCCCTAAAATAAGTGAAATTTCTGCAATTTTGCTCCAAAATAAGTGAAATTTTTGCCTTTTTGCCCCCAAATAAAGGGAATTTCAACCTTTTTACATCAAAATAAAGGGAATTTCTGCATTTTTGCCACAAATTTTGGGAAATTTCTGCCTTTTTGCCCCAAAATAAGAAAAATTTCTGCAATTTTGTACCAAAATAAAAGAAATTTCTGACTTTTTGCCCTTAAATAAGAAAATTTCTGCTTTTTTTCTGAAATAAGTGAAATTTCTGCAATTTTGCCCTAAAATAAAAGAAATTTCAGCAATCTTGCCCCAAAATAAGTGAAATTTCTGGAATTTTGCCACAAAATAAGTGGAATTTATGAGTTTTGCCCAAAAATAAGGATAATTTCTATCTTTTTGCACCAACATATAGGGAATTTCTTCTATTTGCCCCACAATTAGGGGAATATCTGCAATTTTGCTCCAAAATATGGGGAATTTCTGCTTTTTAGCCCGAAAATAAAAAGAATGTATAACTTTAGCCACAAAAAAGGGAAATTTTTTCATTTTTGCCCCAAAATAAGAGGAATTTCTGCCTTTTTACCTCAAAATAAGTGAGATTTCTGCCTTTTTACCCAAAAATAAACGGAATTTCTGACTTTTTGCCCCAAAATAAAAGGAATTTTTTAATTATGCCCTGAAATAAGTGAAATTTCTGCAATTTTGCCCCAAAATAAAAGAAATTTCTGCCTTTTTGCCACAAAATAAGGGGAATTTCTGTCTTTTTGCCCCAAATTAAGGGAAATTTCTGCCTTTTTGCCCCCAAATAAGGGGAATTTCAGCTTTTTTACCTCAAAATAAGGGGAATTTCTGCATTTTTGCCACAAAATATTAGGAATTTCTGCCTTTTTGCACAAAAATAAAAAAATTTCTGCTTTTTTTTCCTTAAATAAGTGAAATATCTGCAATTTTGCCCCAAAATAAGTGAAATTTCTGCAATTCTGCCCCAAAATAAGGGAAATTTCTGGAATTTTGCCCCAAAATAAGTGGAATTTCTGAGTTTTGCCCCAAAGTAAGGAGAATTTCTGTTTTTTGCCCAAACATATAGGGAATTTCTGCAGTTTTGCCCCACAATTAGGGGAATTTCTGCAATTTTGCTTCAAAATATGGGGAATTTCTGCCTTTTTCCCCGAAAATAAGAAGAATGCATACCTTTTTGCCATAAAAAAGGGAAATTTCTTCATTTTTGCTCAAAAATAAGGGGAATTTCTGCATTTTTGCCTCTAAATAAGTGGAATTTCTGTCTTTTTTCCCCAAAACAAAGGGAATTTCTGTCTTTTTGCCCCAAAATCAGGAAAATTTCTGACTTATTACCCTGAAATAAGTGAAATTTCTGCAAATTTGCCTTAAAATAAAAGAAATTTCTGCAATTTTTCTCCATAATAAAGGAATTTTCTGCAATTTTGCCCCAAAATAAAGGGAATTCCTGTTTTTTGTCCCCAAATAAGGGAAATTTCTGCAATTTTGTCCTAAAATAAGGGGAATTTCTGCCTTTTGCCTCAAAATAAGGGGAATTTCTGCCTTTTTGCCCCAAAATAAAGAAAATTACTGCATGTTTTACTCCAAAATTAGGTGAATTTCTGCAATTTTGCTCCAAAATACATGGATTTTTTGCCTTTTTCGCCGATAATAAAGGGAATTTCTGCCTTTTTGCCGCGAAATAAGTGAAATTTCTGCAGCTTTACCCCAAAATAAGGGGAAGTTCTGCGCTTTTGCCCCAAAATTAGGGGAATTTCTGCAATATTGCTCCAAAATACGGGTAATTTCTGCCTTTTTGCCCGAAAATAAAGGGAATGTATACCTTCTTGCCATAAAAAAGGGAAATTTCTTCATTTTTGCTCCAAAATAAGGGGAATTTCTGACTTATTACCCTGAAATCAGTGAAATTTCTGCAATTTTGCCCCAAAATAAGGGAAATTTCTGCCTTTTTGCCACAAAATAAGGGGAATTTCTGTCTTTTTGCCCCAAAAAAGGGCAATTTCAGCCTTTTTACCTCATAATAAGGGGAATTTCTGCCTTTTTGCCCTAAAATATGGGGAATTTCTGTATTTTTGCCCCAAAATCAAGAAAATTTCTGCAATTTTGTACCAAAATAAAAGTAATTTCTGCCTTTTTGCCCCAAAATAAAAAAAATTTCTGCGTTTTTTCCTTGAAATAAGTGAAATTTCTGCAATTTTGCTCCAAAATAAGAGAGATTTCTGCAATTTTGCCCCCAAAAAAAGGAAATTTTTGGAATTTTGCCCCAAAATAAGGGGAATTTCTGACATTTTTCCACAAAATATGGGGAATTTCTGCCTTATTGCCCCCAAATAAGGAAAATTTTTGCTTTTCTGCCCCAATTAACGGGAATTTCTGCCTTTTTGCCACAAAGTAAAGGGAATTTACGCCTTTTTGCCCCAAAATAACGGGAATTTCAGCCTTTTTACCTCAAAATAAGGGGTATTTCTGCCTTTTGCCCAAAATATGGGGAATTTCTGACTTTTTGTTCCAAAATAAGGAAAATTTCTTCAATTTGTAACAAAATAAAAGAAATTTCTGCTTTTTGCCCCAAAATAAAAGTAATTTCTGACTATTTGCCCTGAAATAAATGAAATTTCTGCAATTTGGCCCGAAAATAAGCGAAATTTGTGCCTTTTTGCCCCAAAATGAGAAGAATTTCTGCCTTTTTGCCCCAAAATATGGGGAATTTCAGCATTTTACCTCAAAAAAAGAAGAATTTCAGCCTTTTTGCAGCAAAATATAGAAAATTTCTGCCTTTTTGCAACAAAATAAGAAAAATTTCTGCAATTCTGTACCAAAATAAAAGAAATTTCTAAAATTTTGCCCCAAAATTAGGGAAATTTCTGATTTTTGCCCCGAAATAAGGAGAATTTCTGTATTTTTGCCCCAAAATAAAGGGAATTTCTGCCTTTTTGCCCCAATATTAGGGGAATTTCTGCAATTTTGCTCTAAAATACAGGGAATATCTGCCTTTTTGCCCGAAATTAAGGGGATTTTCTGCCTTTTTGCCCCCAAACAAGGGAATTTTCTGCACTTTTATCTCAAAATAAGGGGAATTTCTGCATTTTTGCCCCCAAATAAGGCGAATTTCTGCCTTTTTGCCCTGAAATATGTGAAATGTCTGCAATTTTACCCCAGAATAAGGTGAATTTCTGCCTTTTTGCCCCAAAATAAGGGGAATTTCTGCCTTTTTGCCACAAAATAAGGAAAATTTCTGCCTTTTTTCCCTAAAATAAGTGAAATTTCTGCAATTTTGCCCCAAAATAAGTGAAATTTCTGCAATTTTGCCCAAATATAAGGGAAATTTCTGGAATTTTGCCCCAAAATAAGTTGCATTACTGAATTTTGCCCCAAAATAAAGAGAATTTCTGTCTTTTTGCCCTAACATATAGGGAATTTCTGCCTTTTTGCCCCAAAATTAGGGGAATTTCTGCAATTTTGCTCCAAAATACGGGGAATTTCTGCTTTTTAGCCCGAAAATAAGGGGAATGTATACCATTTGCCACAAAAAAAGAGAAATTTCTTCATTTTTGCTCCAAAATAAGGGGAATTTCTGCATTTTTGCCTCTAAATAAGTGGAATTTCTGTCTTTTTCCCCCAAAAGAAAGGGAATTTCTGTCTTTTTTGTCCCAAAATAAGAAAAATTTCTGACTTATTACCCTGAAATAAGTGAAATTTCTGCAAGTGTGCCGCAAAATAAGGGAAATTTCTGCCTTTTTGCCACAAAATAAGGGGAATTTCTGTCTTTTTACCTCAAAATAAAATGAATTTCTGCATTTTTGCCTCAAAATATGGGATTTTCTGCCTTTTTGCCACAAAATAAGAAAAATTTCTGCAATTTTGTACCAAAATAAAAGAAATTTCTGCCTTTTTGCCCCGAAATAAAAAAATTTCTGCATTTTTTTCTGAAATAAGTGAAATTTCTGCAATTTTGCCCCAAAATAAGTGAAATTTCTGCAATTTTGCCCCAAAATAAGGGAAATTTCTTGAACTTTGCCCCAAAATAAGTGGAATTTCTGAATTTTGCCCCAAAATAAGGAGAATTTCTGTTTTTTGCCCCAACATATAGGGGATTTCTGCATTTTGCCCCACAATTAGGGGAATTTCTTCAATTTTGCTCCAAAATACGGGGAATTTCTGCCTTTTTGCCCGAAAATAAGAAGAATGCATACCTTTTTGCCATAAAAAAGGGAAGTTTCTTCATTTTTGCTCAAAAATAAGGAGAATTTCTGCTTTTTTGCCTCTAAATAAGTGGAATTTTTGTCTTTTTCCCCCAAAACAAAGGGAATTTCTGTTTTTTTTGCCCCAAAATAATGAAAATTTCTGACTTATTACCCTGAAATAAGTGAAATTTCTGCAATTTTGCCCCAAATTAAGGGAAATTTCTGCCTTTTTGCTTCCAAATAAGGGGAATTTTAGTTTTTTACCTCAAAATAAAGGAATTTCTGCATTTTTGCCACAAAATATTAGGAATTTCTGCCTTTTTGCTCCAAAATTAAAAAATTTCTGCTTTTTTTCCCTTAAATAAGTGAAATATCTGCAATTTTGCCCCAAAATAAGTGAAATTTCTGCAATTTTGCCTTAATATAGGGGAAATTTCTGGAATTTGGCCCCAAAAAAAGTGGAATTTCTGAGTTTTGCCCCAAAATAAGGAGAATTTCTGTCTTTTTGCCCAAACATATAGGGAATTTCTATATTTTTGCCCAACAATTACGGGAATTTCTGCAATTTTGCTTCAAAATACGGGGAATTTCTGCCTTTTTGCCCAAAAATAAGAAGAATGCATACCTTTTTGCCATAAAAAAGGGAAATTTCTTCATTTTTGCTCAAAAATAATGGGAATTTCTGCTTTTTTGCTTCTAAATAGGTGGAATTTCTCTCTTTATCCCTCAAAACAGAGGAAATTTCTGTCTTTTTTGCCCCAAAATAAGGAAAATTTCTGACTTATTACCCTGAAATAAGTGAAATTTCTGCAATTTTGCCCCAAATAAAGGAAATTTCTGCCTTTTTGCCCCCAAATAAAAGGAATTTCAGCCTTTTTACCTCAAAATAAGGGGAATTTCTGCATTTTTGCAACAAAATATTAGGAATTTCTGCCTTTTTGCCCCAAAATAAGCAAAATTTCTGCCTTTTTTTCCTGAAATAAGTGAAATTTCTGCAATTTTGCCCCAAAATAAGGGAAATTTCTGGAATTTTGCCCCAAAATAAGTGGAATTTCTGAGTTTTGCCCCAAAATAAGGAGAATTTCTGTCTTTTTGCTCTAACATATAGAGAATTTCTGCCTTTTTGCCCCACAATTAGGGGAATTTCTGCAATTTTGCTCCAAAATACAGGGAATTTTTGCTTTTTAGCCCGAAAATAAGGGGAATGTATACCTTTTGCCACAAAAAAGGGAAATTTCTTCATTTTTGCTCCAAAATAAGGGGAATTTCTGTTTTTGGCCTCTAAATAAGTGGAATTTCTGTCTTTTTCCCCCAAAACAAAGGGAATTTCTGTCTTTTTTGCCCCAAAATAAGGAAAATTTCTGACTTCTTACCCTGAAATAAGTGAAATTTCTGCAATTTTGCCCCAAAATAAGGGAAATTTCTGCCTTTTTGCCCCCAAATAAGGTGAATTTTATACTTTTTACCTCAAAATAAGGGGAATTACTGCATTTTTGCCCCAAAATATGGAAAATTTCTTCCTTTTTGCCCCAAAATAAGAAAAATTTCTGAAGTTTTGTATAAAATAAAATAAATTTCTGCCTTTTAGCCCCAAAATAAGAAAATTTCTGCTTTTTTTTCCGAAATAAGTTAAATTTCTGCAATTTTGCCCCAAAATATGTGAAATTTCTGCAAATTTGCCCCAAAATAAGGGAAACTTCTGGTATTTTGCCCCAAAACAAGGGGAATTTCTGAGTTTTGCATCAAAATAAGGAGAATTTCTGTCTTTTTGCTTCATAATAATGTGAATTTCTGCATTTTCCTTCAAAATTAGGGGAATATGTGCAATTTTGCTTCAAAATACGGGGAATTTCTGCCTTATTGAACCAAAATAAAGGGAATTTCTGCATTTTTGCACCAATATAAGGGGAATTTCTGAAATTTTGCTCCAAAATACAGGGAATTTCTGCCTTATTGCCCGAAATAATGTGGAATTTCTGCCTTTTTGCCCTGAAATATTTGAAATTTCCACAATTTTACCCCAAAATAAGGAGAATTTCTGTTTTTGGCCCCAAAATTAGGAGAATTTCTGCTTTTGCCCCAAAATAAGGCATTTTCTGACTTTTTGCCCTGAAATAAGTGAAATTTCTGCAATTTTGCCACAAAATAAGGGGAATTTCTGCCTTTTTGCCAAAATAAGGGGAATTTCAGCATTTTACCTCTAAATAGAGGGAATTTCTGCCTTTTTGCCACAAAATATGGGGAATTTCTGCTTTATTGCCCCCAATAAGGAAAATTTTTGCTTTTCTGCCCGAATTAACGGGAATTTCTCAATTTTTGCCACAAAGTAAAAAGAAATTCTGCCTTTTTGCCCCAAAATAACGGGAATTTCAGTCTTTTTACCTCAAAATAATGGGAATTTCTTCCTTTTGCCCAAAATATGGGGAATTTCTGACTTTTTGTTCCAAAATAAGGAAAATTTCTTCAATTTTGTACCAAAATAAAAGAAATTTCTGCTTTTTGTCCCAAAATAAAAGTAATTTCTGAATTTTTGCCTAAAAATAAATGAAATTTTGGCAATTTTGCCCGAAAATAAGGGAAATTTGTGCCTTTTTGCCCCAAAATGAGGGGAATTTCTGCTTTTTTGCCCCACAATTAGGGGAATTTCTGCAATTTTGCTCCAAAATACGGGGAATTTCTGCCTTTTTGCCCGAAAATTAGAAGAATGCATACCTTTTTGCCATAAAAAGAGAAATTTTTTCATTTTTTCTCAAAAATAAGGGGAATTTCTATTTTTTGTCTCTAAATAAGTGGAATTTTTGTCTTTTTTCCCCAAAACAAAGGGAATTTCTGTCTTTTTTTGCCCCAAAATAAGGAAAATTTCTGACTTATTATCTTGAAATAAGTGAAATTTCTGCAATTTTGCCCCAAAATAAGGGAAATTTCTGCCTATTTGCCCCCAAATAAGGGGAATTTAAGCCTTTATACCTCAAAATAAGGAAAATTTCTGCATTTTTGCCACAAAATATTAGGAATTTCTGCCTTTTTGCCCCAAAATAAGGAAAATTACTTACTTTTTTCCCTGAAATAAGTGAAATTTCTGCAATTTTGCTCCAAAATAAGTGAAATTTTTGTCTTTTTGCCCCCAAATAAAGGGAATTTCAACCTTTTACATCAAAATAAAGGGAATTTCTGCATTTTTGCCACAAATTTTGGGAAATTTCTGCCTTTTTGCCCCAAAATAAGAAAAATTTCTGCAATTTTGTACCAAAATAAAAGAAATTTCTGACTTTTTGCCCTTAAATAAGAAAATTTCTGCTTTTTTTCTGAAATAAGTGAAATTTCTGCAATTTTGCCCTAAAATAAAAGAAATTTCGGCAATCTTGCCCCAAAATAAGTGAAATTTCTGGAATTTTGCCACAAAATAAGTGGAATTTATGAGTTTTGCCCAAAAATAAGGAGAATTTCTATCTTTTTGCACCAACATATAGGGAATTTCTTCCTTTTTGCCCCACAATTAGGGGAATATCTGCAATTTTGCTCCAAAATACGGGGAATTTCTGCTTTTTAGCCCGAAAATAAAAAGAATGTATAACTTTAGCCACAAAAAAGGGAAATTTCTTCATTTTTGCCCAAAATAAGAGGAATTTCTGTTTTTTTACCTCAAAATAAGTGAGATTTCTGCCTTTTAACCCAAAAATAAACGGAATTTCTGACTTTTTGCCCCAAAATAAAAGGAATTTTTTAATTATGCCCTGAAATAAGTGAAATTTCTGCAATTTTGCCCCAAAATAAAAGAAATTTCTGCCTTTTTGCCACAAAATAAGGAGAATTTCTGTCTTTCTGCCCCAAAATAAGGGAAATTTCTGCCTTTTTGCCCCCAAATAAGGGGAATTTCAGCCTTTTTACCTCACAATAAGGGGAATTTCTGCATTTTTGCCACAAAATAGTAAGAATTTCTGCCATTGTGCTCCAAAATACGGGAAATTTCTGCCTTTTTTCCCTGAAATAAGTGAAATTTCTGCAATTTTGCCCCAAAATAAGTGAAATTTCTGCAATTTTGCGCCAAAATAAGGAAAATTTCTGCAATTTTGCCCCAAAATAAGAGAAATTTATGGAATTTTGCCCAAAAATAAGTGGAATTTCTGAGTTTTGCCCCAAAATAAGGAGAATTTCTGTCTTTTTGCCCCAACATATAGGGAATTTCTGCATTTTTGCCTCACAATTAGGGGAATTTCTGCAATTTTGCTTCAAAATATGGGGAATTTCTGCCTTTTTGCCTGAAAATAAGAAGAATGCATACCTTTTTGGCATAAAAAAGTGAAATTTCTTCATTTTTGCTCCAAAATAAGGGGAATTTCTGTTTTTTGACTCTAAATAAGTGGAATTTCTGTCTTTTCCCCCCAAAACAAAAGGAATTTATGTCTTTTTTGCCCCAAAATAAAGAAAATTTCTGACTTATTACCCTGAAATAAGTGAAATTTCTGCAATTTTGCCCTAAAATAAGAAAAATTTCTGCGTTTTTGCCCCCAAATAAAGGGGAATTTCCGCCTTTTTACCTCAAAATAAAAGGAATTTCTGCATTTTTGCCACAAAATATTAAGAATTTCTGCCTTTTTGCCCCAAAATAAGGAAAATTTCTGCCTTTTTTTCCTGAAATAAGTGAAATTTTTGCAATTTTGCTCTAAAATAAGTGAAATTTTGCCTTTTTGATACCAAATAAGGGGAATTTCAGCCTTTTTACCTCAAAATAAAGGGAATTTCTGCATTTTTGCCCCAAAATATGGGAAATTTCTGCCTTTATGCCCCAAAATAAGAAAATTTTCTGCAATTTTTTACCAAAATAAAGGAAATTGCTGCCTTTTTACCCCCAATTAAGAAAATTTCTGCCTTTTTTTCTGAAAGAAGTGAAATTTCTGCAATTTTGCCCCAAAATAAGTGAAATTTCTCCAATTTTGCTCAAAAATAATTGAAATTTCTGGAATTTTGCCACAAAATAAGTGGAATTTATAAGTTTTGCCCCAAAATAAAAAGAATTTTGTCTTTTTTTCCCAACATATAGGAAATTTCTGCCTTTTTGCCCCACAATTAGGGGAATTTCTGCAATTTTGCTCTAAATTACGGGGAATTTCTTCTTTTTAGCCCGAAAATAAGGGGAATGTATACCTTTTGCCACAAAAAAGGGAAATTTCTGTCGTTTTGCCCCAAAATAAAAGGAATTTTTGAATTATCCCCTGAAGTAAGTGAAATTTCTGCAATTTTGCCCCTCAAAAAAAGAAATTTCTGCCTTTTTGCCACAAAATAAGGGGAATTTCTTTCTTATTGCCCCAAAATAAGGGGAATTTCTGCATTTTTGCCACAAAATATTAAGAATTTCTGCCATTGTGCTCCAAAATACAAAAAAATTCTGCCTTTTTTCCCTGAAATAAGTGAAACTTCTGCAATTTTTCCACAAAATAAGTGAAATTTATGCAATTTTGCCCCAAAATAAAAGAAATTTCTGGAATTTTGCCCCAAAATAAGTGGAATTTCTGAGTTTTGCCCCAAAATAAGGAGAATTTCTGTCTTTTTGCCCCAAAATAATGTGAATTTCTGCATTTTCCCTCAAAATTAGGGGAATATGTGCAATTTTGCTTCAAAATACGGGGAATTTCTGCCTTATTGAACCAAAATAAAGGGAATTTCTGCATTTTTGCACCAATATAAGGGGAATTTCTGAAATTTTGCTCCAAAATACAGGGAATTTCTGCCTTATTGCCCGAAATAATGTGGAATTTCTGCGTTTTTGCCCTGAAATATTTGAAATTTCCACAATTTTACCCCAAAATAAGAGGAATTTCTGTTTTTGGCCTCAAAATTAAAAGAATTTCTGCTTTTTGCCCTAAAATAAGGCAATTTTCTGACTTTTTGCCCTGAAATAAGTGAAATTTCTGCAATTTTGCCCCAAAATAAGGGGAATTTCTGGCTTTTTGCCAAAATAAGGGGAATTTCAGCATTTTCCCTTCAAATAAGAAGAATTTCTGCTTTTTTGCCACAAAATATGGGGAATTTCTGCCTTATTGCCCCCAAATAAGGAAAATTTTTGCTTTTCTGCCCCAATTAATGGGAATATCTGCCTTTTGCCACAAAGTAAAGGGAATTTCTGCCTTTTTGCCCCAAAATAATGGGAATTTCAGCCTTTTTACCTCAAAATAATGGGAATTTCTGCCTTTTGCCCAAAATATGGGGAATTTCTGACTTTTTGTTCCAAAATAAGGAAAATTTCTTCATTTTTATACCAAAATAAAGGAAATTTCTGCTTTTTGCCCCAAAATAAAAGTAATTTCTGACTTTTTGCCCTGAAATAAATAAAATTTCGGAAATTTTGCCCGAAAATAAGGGAAATTTGTGCCTTTTTGCCCCAAAATGTGGGGAATTTCTGCCTTTTTGCCCCACAATTAGGGGAATTTCTGCAATTTTGTACCAAAATTCAAGGAATTTCTGACTTTTTGCCCGAAAATAAGAAGAATGCATACCTTTTTGCCATAAAAAGGGGAAATTTCTTCATTTTTGCTTCAAAATAAGGGGAATTTCTGCTTTTTTGCCTCTAAATAAGTGGAATTTCTGTTTTTTCCCCCAAAACAAAGGGAATTTCTGTCTTTTTTGCCCCAAAATAAGGAAAATTTCTGACATTACCCTGAAATAAGTGAAATTTCTGCAATTTTGCCCTAAAATAAGGGAAATTTCTGCCTTTTTGCCTCCAAATAATGGGAATTTCAGCCTTTTACCTCAAAATAAGGGGAATTTCTGCATTTTTGCCTATAAATAAGTGGAATTTCTGTCTTTTTCCCCCAAAACAAAAAGAATTTCTGTCTTTTTTGCCCCAAAATAAGAAAAATTTCTGACTTATTACCCTGAAATAAGTGAAATTTCTGCAATTTTGCCCCAAAATAAGTGAAATTTCTGCAATTTTGACCCAAAATAAGTAGAATTTCTGCAATTTTGCCCCAAAATAAGGGGAATTTCTGTCTTTTTGCCCTTACATATAGGGAATTTCTGCTTTTTGCCTCACAATTAGGGGAATTTCTGCAAATTTGCTCCAAAATACATGGAATTTCTGCTTTTTAGTCCGAAAATAAGGGGAATGTATACCTTCTGCCACAAAAAAGGGAAATTTCTTCATTTTTGCCCCAAAATAAGAGGAATTTCTGCCTTTTTACCTTAAAAAAGTGAAATTTCTGCCTTTTTACCCAAAAATAAACGGAATTTCTGTCTTTTTGCAACAAAATAAAAGGAATTTTTGAATTATGCCTTGAAATAAGTGAAATTTCTGCAATTTTGCCCCAAAATAAAAGAAATTTCTGCCTTTTTGCCACAAAATAAGGGCAATTTCTGTATTTTTGCCCCAAAATAAGGGAAATTTCTGCCTTTTTGCCCTGAAATAAGAGGAATTTCAGCATTTTTACCTCAAAATAAGCGGAATTTCTGCATTTTTGCCAAGAAATATTAGTAATTTCTGCCTTTTTGCCCCAAAATAAGGAAAATTTCTGCCTTTTTACCCTGAAATAAGTGAAATTTCTGCAATTTTGCCCCAAAATAACGGAAATTTCTGCCTTTTTGCCCTCAAATAAGGGGGAATTTCAGCCTTTTTACCTCAAAATAAAGGGAATTTCTGCATTTTTGCCACAAAATATTAGAAATTTCTGCCTTTTTGCCCCAAAATAAGAAAATTTCTGCTTTATTTTCCTGAAATAAGTGAAATTTCTGCAATTTTGCCCCAAAATAAGTGAAATTTCTGCAATTTTGCCCCAAAATAAGAGAAATTTCTGGAATTTTGCCCCAAAATAAGTGGAATTTCTGAGTTTTGCCCCAAAATAAGGAGAATTTCTGTCTTTTTGCCCCAACATATAGGGAATTTCTGCCTTTTTGCCCCACAATTAGGGGAATTTCTGCAATTTTGCTCCAAAATACAGGGAATTTCTGCCTTTTTGCCTGAAAATAAGAAGAATGCATACCTTTTTGCCATAAAAAAGGGAAATTTCTTCATTTTTGCTCCAAAATAAGGGGAATTTCTGCTTTTTTGCCTCTAAATAAGTGGAATTTTTGCCTTTTTTCCCCAAAACAAAGGGAATTTCTGTCTTTTTTGCCCCAAAAAAGGAAAAATTCTGACTTATTACCCTGAAGTAAGTGAAATTTATGCAATTTTGTTCCAAAATAAGGGAAATTTCTGCCTTTTTGCCCCCAAATAAGGGGAATTTCAGCCTTTTTACCTAAAAATAAAAGGAATTTCTGCATTTTTGCTACAAAATATTAGGAATTTCTAACTTTTTGCCCCAAAATAAGGAAAATTTCTGCCTTTTTTCTCTGAAATAAGTGAAATTTCTGCAATTTTGCCACAAAATAAGTGAAATTTTTGCAATTTTGCCCCAAAATAAGTGAAATTTCTGGAATTTTGCCCCAAAATAAGTGGTATTTCTGAGTTTTGCCCCAAAATAAGGAGAAATTCTGTCTTTTTGCTCCAACATATAGGGAATTTCTGACTTTTTGACCCACAATTAAGGGAATTTCTGAAATTTTGCTCCAAAATAAGGGGAATTTCTGCTTATTTGCCTCTAAATAAGTGGAATATCTTTTTTTTTCCCCCAAAACAAAGGGAATTTCTGTTTTTTTTCCCCAAAATAAAGAAAATTTCTGACTTATTACCATGAAATAAGTGAAATTTCTGCAATTTTGCCCCAAAATAAGGGAAATTTCTGCTTTTTTGTCCCAAAATAATGGGAATTTCAGCCTTTTTACCTCAAAATAAGTGGAATTTCTGCATTTTTGCCCCAAAATAAGGGAAATTTCTGCCTTTTTGCCCCAAAATAAGAAAAATTTCTGCAATTTTGTACCAAAATAAAAGAATTTTCTGCCTTTTTGCCCCAATATAAGAAAATTTCTGCTTTTTTTTCTGAAATAAGTGAAATTTCTGGAATTTTGCCCCAAAATAAGGGAAATTTCTGGAATTTTGCCCCAAAATAAGTGGACTTTCTGAGTTTTGCCCCAAAATAAGGAGAATTTCTGTCTTTTTGCCACAACATATAGAAAATTTTTGCCTTCTTGCCCCACAATTAGGGGAATTTCTGGAATTTTTCTCCAAAATACAGGGAATTTCTGCCTTTTTGCCCGAAAATAAGAAGAATGCATACCTATTTGCCATAAAAAAGGGAAATTTCTTCATTTTTGCTTCAAAATAAGGGGAATTTCTTTTTTTTTTGCCTCTAAATAAGTGGAATTTCTGTCTTTTTCCCCCAAAACAAAGGGAATTTCGGTATTTTTGCCCCCAAATAAGGAAAATTTCTGACTTATTACCCTGAAATAAGTGAAATTTCTGCAATTTTGCCCCAAAATAAGGGAAATTTCTGCCTTTTTGCCCTCAAATAAGGGGAATTTCAGCATTTTTCCCTCAAAATAAGGGGAATTTCTGGATTTTTGCCCAAAATATGGGAAATTTCTTCCTTTTTGCCCCAAAATAAGGAAAATTTCTGCAATTTTGTACCAAAATAAAAGAAATTTCTGCCTTTTTGCCCCAAAATAAGAAAATTTCTGCTTTTTTTGAAATAAGTTAAATTTCTGCAATTTTGCCTGAAAATAAGTCAAATTTCTGCAATTTTGCCCAAAAATAAGAGAAATTTCTGGAATTTTGCCCCAAAATAAGTGGAATTTCTGAGTTTTGCCCCAAACAAAGGAGAATTTCTATCTTTTTGCCCCAACATATAGGGAATTTCTGCCTTTTTGCCCCACAATTAGGGGAATTTCTGCATTTTTGCTCCAAAATACGGGGAATTTCTGCCTTTTTGCCCGAAAATAAGAAGAATGCATACCTTTTTGCCATAAAAAAGGAAAATTTCTTCATTTTTGCTCCAAAATAAGGGGAATTTCTGCTTTTTTGCCTCTAAATAAGTGGAATTTCTGTCTTTTTCCCCCAAAACAAAGGGAATTTCTGTCTTTTTGCTCCAAAATAAAGAAAAAATTTTGACTTATTACCCTGAAATAAGTGAAATTTCTGCAATTTTGCCCCAAAATAAAGGAAATTTCTGCATTTTGGCTCCCAAATAAGGGGAATTTCAGCCATTTTACCTCAAAATAAAAGGAATTTCTGCATTTTTGCCCCAAAATAAGGGAAATTTTGGCGTTTTTGCCCCAAAATAAGTAAAATTTCTGCATTTTTACCCTAAAATAAGTGAAATTTCTGCATTTTGGCCCCAAAATAAGTGAAATTTCTGGAATTTTGCCCCAAAATAAATGGGATTTCTGAGTTTTGCCCCAAAATAAGGAGAATTTCTGTCTTTTTGCCCTAACATATAAAAATTTCTGCCTTTTTGCCCCACAATTAGGGGAATTTCTGCAATTTTGCTCCAAAAAACGAGGAATTTCTGCATTTTTGCCCAAAAATAGGAAGAATGCATACCTTTTTGCCATAAAAAAGGGAAATTTCTTCATTTTTGCTCCAAAATAAGGGGAATTTCTGCATTTTTGCCTATAAATAAGTGGAATTTCTGTCTTTTTCCCCCAAAACAAAAAGAATTTCTGTCTTTTTTGCCCCAAAATAAGAAAAATTTCTGACTTATTACCCTGAAATAAGTGAAATTTCTGCAATTTTGCCCCAAAATAAGTGAAATTTCTGCAATTTTGACCCAAAATAAGTAGAATTTCTGCAATTTTGCCCCAAAATAAGGGGAATTTCTGTCTTTTTGCCCTTACATATAGGGAATTTCTGCTTTTTGCCTCACAATTAGGGGAATTTCTGCAAATTTGCTCCAAAATACATGGAATTTCTGCTTTTTAGTCCGAAAATAAGGGGAATGTATACCTTCTGCCACAAAAAAGGGAAATTTCTTCATTTTTGCCCCAAAATAAGAGGAATTTCTGCCTTTTTACCTTAAAAAAGTGAAATTTCTGCCTTTTTACCCAAAAATAAACGGAATTTCTGTCTTTTTGCAACAAAATAAAAGGAATTTTTGAATTATGCCTTGAAATAAGTGAAATTTCTGCAATTTTGCCCCAAAATAAAAGAAATTTCTGCCTTTTTGCCACAAAATAAGGGCAATTTCTGTATTTTTGCCCCAAAATAAGGGAAATTTCTGCCTTTTTGCCCTGAAATAAGAGGAATTTCAGCATTTTTACCTCAAAATAAGCGGAATTTCTGCATTTTTGCCAAGAAATATTAGTAATTTCTGCCTTTTTGCCCCAAAATAAGGAAAATTTCTGCCTTTTTACCCTGAAATAAGTGAAATTTCTGCAATTTTGCCCCAAAATAACGGAAATTTCTGCCTTTTTGCCCTCAAATAAGGGGGAATTTCAGCCTTTTTACCTCAAAATAAAGGGAATTTCTGCATTTTTGCCACAAAATATTAGAAATTTCTGCCTTTTTGCCCCAAAATAAGAAAATTTCTGCTTTATTTTCCTGAAATAAGTGAAATTTCTGCAATTTTGCCCCAAAATAAGTGAAATTTCTGCAATTTTGCCCCAAAATAAGAGAAATTTCTGGAATTTTGCCCCAAAATAAGTGGAATTTCTGAGTTTTGCCCCAAAATAAGGAGAATTTCTGTCTTTTTGCCCCAACATATAGGGAATTTCTGCCTTTTTGCCCCACAATTAGGGGAATTTCTGCAATTTTGCTCCAAAATACAGGGAATTTCTGCCTTTTTGCCTGAAAATAAGAAGAATGCATACCTTTTTGCCATAAAAAAGGGAAATTTCTTCATTTTTGCTCCAAAATAAGGGGAATTTCTGCTTTTTTGCCTCTAAATAAGTGGAATTTTTGCCTTTTTTCCCCAAAACAAAGGGAATTTCTGTCTTTTTTGCCCCAAAAAAGGAAAAATTCTGACTTATTACCCTGAAGTAAGTGAAATTTATGCAATTTTGTTCCAAAATAAGGGAAATTTCTGCCTTTTTGCCCCCAAATAAGGGGAATTTCAGCCTTTTTACCTAAAAATAAAAGGAATTTCTGCATTTTTGCTACAAAATATTAGGAATTTCTAACTTTTTGCCCCAAAATAAGGAAAATTTCTGCCTTTTTTCTCTGAAATAAGTGAAATTTCTGCAATTTTGCCACAAAATAAGTGAAATTTTTGCAATTTTGCCCCAAAATAAGTGAAATTTCTGGAATTTTGCCACAAAATAAGTGGTATTTCTGAGTTTTGCCCCAAAATAAGGAGAAATTCTGTCTTTTTGCTCCAACATATAGGGAATTTCTGACTTTTTGACCCACAATTAAGGGAATTTCTGAAATTTTGCTCCAAAATAAGGGGAATTTCTGCTTATTTGCCTCTAAATAAGTGGAATATCTTTTTTTTTCCCCCAAAACAAAGGGAATTTCTGTTTTTTTTCCCCAAAATAAAGAAAATTTCTGACTTATTACCATGAAATAAGTGAAATTTCTGCAATTTTGCCCCAAAATAAGGGAAATTTCTGCTTTTTTGTCCCAAAATAATGGGAATTTCAGCCTTTTTACCTCAAAATAAGTGGAATTTCTGCATTTTTGCCCCAAAATAAGGGAAATTTCTGCCTTTTTGCCCCAAAATAAGAAAAATTTCTGCAATTTTGTACCAAAATAAAAGAATTTTCTGCCTTTTTGCCCCAATATAAGAAAATTTCTGCTTTTTTTTCTGAAATAAGTGAAATTTCTGGAATTTTGCCCCAAAATAAGGGAAATTTCTGGAATTTTGCCCCAAAATAAGTGGACTTTCTGAGTTTTGCCCCAAAATAAGGAGAATTTCTGTCTTTTTGCCACAACATATAGAAAATTTTTGCCTTCTTGCCCCACAATTAGGGGAATTTCTGGAATTTTTCTCCAAAATACAGGGAATTTCTGCCTTTTTGCCCGAAAATAAGAAGAATGCATACCTATTTGCCATAAAAAAGGGAAATTTCTTCATTTTTGCTTCAAAATAAGGGGAATTTCTTTTTTTTTTTTGCCTCTAAATAAGTGGAATTTCTGTCTTTTTCCCCCAAAACAAAGGGAATTTTGGTATTTTTGCCCCCAAATAAGGAAAATTTCTGACTTATTACCCTGAAATAAGTGAAATTTCTGCAATTTTGCCCCAAAATAAGGGAAATTTCTGCCTTTTTGCCCTCAAATAAGGGGAATTTCAGCATTTTTCCCTCAAAATAAGGGGAATTTCTGGATTTTTGCCCAAAATATGGGAAATTTCTTCCTTTTTGCCCCAAAATAAGGAAAATTTCTGCAATTTTGTACCAAAATAAAAGAAATTTCTGCCTTTTTGCCCCAAAATAAGAAAATTTCTGCTTTTTTTTGAAATAAGTTAAATTTCTGCAATTTTGCCTGAAAATAAGTCAAATTTCTGCAATTTTGCCCAAAAATAAGGGAAATTTCTGGAATTTTGCCCCAAAATAAGTGGAATTTCTGAGTTTTGCCCCAAACAAAGGAGAATTTCTATCTTTTTGCCCCAACATATAGGGAATTTCTGCCTTTTTGCCCCACAATTAGGGGAATTTCTGCATTTTTGCTCCAAAATACGGGGAATTTCTGCCTTTTTGCCCGAAAATAAGAAGAATGCATACCTTTTTGCCATAAAAAAGGGAAATTTCTTCATTTTTGCTCCAAAATAAGGGGAATTTCTGCTTTTTTGCCTCTAAATAAGTGGAATTTCTGTCTTTTTCCCCCAAAACAAAGGGAATTTCTGTCTTTTTGCTCCAAAATAAAGAAAAAATTTTGACTTATTACCCTGAAATAAGTGAAATTTCTGCAATTTTGCCCCAAAATAAAGGAAATTTCTGCATTTTGGCTCCCAAATAAGGGGAATTTCAGCCATTTTACCTCAAAATAAAAGGAATTTCTGCATTTTTGCCCCAAAATAAGGGAAATTTTGGCGTTTTTGCCCCAAAATAAGTAAAATTTCTGAATTTTTACCCTAAAATAAGTGAAATTTCTGCATTTTGGCCCCAAAATAAGTGAAATTTCTGGAATTTTGCCCCAAAATAAATGGGATTTCTGAGTTTTGCCCCAAAATAAGGAGAATTTCTGTCTTTTTGCCCTAACATATAAAAATTTCTGCCTTTTTGCCCCACAATTAGGGGAATTTCTGCAATTTTGCTCCAAAAAACGAGGAATTTCTGCATTTTTGCCCAAAAATAGGAAGAATGCATACCTTTTTGCCATAAAAAAGGGAAATTTCTTCATTTTTGCTCCAAAATAAGGGGAATTTCTGCATTTTTGCCTATAAATAAGTGGAATTTCTGTCTTTTTCCCCCAAAACAAAAAGAATTTCTGTCTTTTTTGCCCCAAAATAAGAAAAATTTCTGACTTATTACCCTGAAATAAGTGAAATTTCTGCAATTTTGCCCCAAAATAAGGGAAATTTCTGCCTTTTTGCCCCCAAATATGAAGAATTTCAGCCATTTTACCACAAAATAAGGGGAATTTCTGCATTTTTGCCCCAAAATAAGGGAAATTTTGGCCTCTTTGCCCCAAAATAAGGAAAATTTCTGCCTTCTTTTCCTGAAATAAGTGAAATTTTTCCAATTTTGCCCCAAAATAATGGAAATTTCTGGAATTTTGCCCCAAAATAAGTGGAATTTCTGAGTTTTGCCCCAAAATAAAAAGAATTTCTGTCTTTTTGCCCCAACATATAGGGAATTTCTGCCTTTTTGCCCCACAATTAGGGGAATTTCTGCAATTTTGCTCCAAAATACAGGGAATTTCTGCCTTTTTGCCCGAAAATAAGAAGAATGCATACCTTTTTGCCATAAAAAAGGGAAATTTCTTCATTTTTGCTCCAAAATAAGGGGAATTTCTGCTTTTTTGCCTCTAAATAAGTGGAATTTTTGCCTTTTTCCCCCAAACAAAGGGAATTTCTGTCTTTTTTGCCCCAAAAAAGGAAAAATTCTGACGTATTACCCTGAAGTAAGTGAAATTTTTGCAATTTTGTTCCAAAATAAGGGAAATTTCTGCCTTTTTGCCCCCAAATAAGGGGAATTTCAGCCTTTTTACCTCAAAATAAAAGGAATTTCTGCATTTTTGCCACAAAATATTAGGAATTTCTAATTTTTGCCCCAAAATAAGGAAAATTTCTGCCTTTTTTCTCGGAAATAATTGAAATTTCTGCAATTTTGCCACAAAATAAGTGAAATTTCTGCAATTTTGCCCCAAAATAAGTGAAATTTCTGGAATTTTGCCCCAAAATAAGTGGAATTTCTGAGTTTTGCCCCAAAATAAACAGAATTTCTGTCTTTTTGCCCCAACATATAGGGAATTTCTGCCTTATTGACCCACAATTAGGGGAATTTCTGAAATTTTGCTCCAAAATAAGGGGAATTTCTGCTTTTTTGTCTCTAAATAAGTGGAATTTCTGTATTTTTCCCCCAAAACAAAGGGAATTTCTGGTTTTTTTGCCCCAAAATAAAGAAAATTTCTGTCTTATTACCATGAAATAAGTGAAATTTCTGCAATTTTGCCCCAAAATAAGTGGAATTTCTGAGTTTTGCCCCAAAATAAAAGAATTTCTGTCTTTTTGCCCCAACATATAGGGAATATCTGACTTTTTGCCCCACAATTAGGGGAATTTCTGCAATTTTGCTCCAAAATACAGGGAATTTCTGCCTTTTTGCCCGAAAATAAGAAGAATGCATACCTTTTTGTCATAAAAATGGGAATTTTCTTAATTTTTGCTACAAAATAAGGGGAATTTCTGTTTTTGCCTCTAAATAAGTGGAATTTTTGCCTTTTTCCCCAAAACAAAGGGAATTTCTGTCTTTTTTGCCCCAAAAAAAGAAAAATTCTGACTTATTACCCTGAAGTAAGTGAAATTTATGCAATTTTGTTCCAAAATAAGAAAAATTTCTGCCTTTTTGCCCCCAAATAAGGGGAATTTCAGCCTTTTTACCTCAAAATAAAAGGAATTTCTGCATTTTTGCCACAAAATATTAGGAATTTCTAACTTTTTGCCCCAAAATAAGAAAAATTTCTGCCTTTTTTCTCTGAAATAAGTGAAATTTCTGCAATTTTGCCACAAAATAATTGAAATTTATGCAATTTTGCCCCAAAATAAGTGAAATTTCTGGAATTTTGCCCCAAAATAAGTGGAATTTCTGAGTTTTGCCCCAAAATAAGGAGAATTTCTGTCTTTTTGCCCCAAGATATAGGGAATTTCTGCCTTTTTGACCCACAATTAGGGGAATTTCTGCAATTTTGCTCCAAAATACGGTGAATTTCTGCCTTTTTGCCCGAAAATAAGAAGAATGCATATCTTTTTGCCATAAAAAAGGGAAATTTCTTCATTTTTGCTCCAAAATAAGGGGAATTTCTGATTTTTTGCCTCTAAATAAGTGGAATTTTTGCCTTTTTCCCCAAAACAAAGGGAATTTCTGTCTTTTTTGTCCCAAAAAAGGAAAAATTCTGACTTATTACCCTGAAGTAACTGAAATTTATGCAATTTTGTTCCAAAATAAGGGAAATTTCTGCCTTTTTGCCCCCAAATAAGGGTAATTTCAGCCTTTTTACCTCAAAATAAAAGGAATTTCTGCATTTTTGCCACAAAAGATTAGGAATTTCTAACTTTTTGCCCCAAAATAAGGAAAATTTCTGCCTTTTTTCTCTGAAATAAATGAAATTTCTGCAATTTTGCCACAAAATAAGTGAAATTTCTGCAATTTTGCTCCAAAATAAGTGAAATTTCTGCAATTTTGCCCCAAAATAAGTGAAATTTCTGGAATTTTGCCCGAAAATAAGTGGAATTTCTGAGTTTTGCCCCAAAATAAGGAGAATTTCTGTCTTTTTGCCCCAACATATAGGGAATTTCTGCCTTTTTGACCCACAATTAGGGGAATTTCTGAAATTTTGCTCCAAAATAAAAGGAATTTCTGCTTTTTTGCCTCTAAATAAGTGAAATTTCTGTCTTTTTCCCCCAAAACAAAGGGAATTTCTGTTTTTTTACACCAAAATAAAGAAAATTTTTGTCTTATTACCATGAAATAAGTGAAATTTCTACAATTTTGCCCCAAAATAAGGGAAATTTCTGCTTTTTTGTCCCCAAATAATGGGAATTTCAGCCTTTTTACCTCAAAATAAGTGGAATTTCTGCATTTTTGCCCCAAAATAAGGGAAATTTCTGCCTTTTTGCCCCAAAATAAGAAAAATTTCTGCAATTTTGTACCAAAATAAAAGAAATTTCTGCCTTTTTGCCCCAAAATAAGAAAATTTCTGCTTTTTTTTGAAATAAGTGAAATTTCTGCAATTTTGCCCGAAAATAAGTAAAATTTCTGCAATTTTTCCCCAAAATAAGAGAAATTTCTGGAATTTTGCCCCAAAATAAGTGGAATTTCTGAGTTTTGCCCCAAAATAAGGAGAATTTCTGTCTTTTTGCCCCAACATATAGGGAATTTCTGCCTTTTTGACCCACAATTAGGGGAATTTCTGCAATTTTGCTCCAAAATACGGTGAATTTCTGCCTTTTTGCCCGAAAATAAGAAGAATGCATACCTTTTTGCCATAAAAATGGAAATTTCTTCATTTTTGCTCCATAATAAGGGGAATTTCTGCTTTTTTGCCTCTAAATAATTGGAATTTCTGTATTTTTCCCCCAAAACAAAGGGAATTTTTGTCTTTTTTGCCCCAAAATAAGGAAAATTTCTGACTTATTACCCTGAAATAAGTGAAATTTCTGCAATTTTGCCCGAAAATAAAGGAAATTTCTGCCTTTTTGCCCCCAAATAAAAGGAATTTCAGCCTTTTTACCTCAAAATAAGGGGAATTTCTGCCTTTTTTCTCCAAAATATGGGAAATTTCTGCGTTTTTGCCCCAAAATAAGAAAAATTTCTGCAATTATGTACCAAAATAAATGAAATTTCTGCCTTTTTGCCCCAAAATAAGAAAGATTCTGCTTTTTTTGAAATAAGTGAAATTTCTGCTATTTTGCCCCAAAATAAGTGAAATTTCTGCAATTTTGCCCCAAAATAGGGAAAATTTCTGGAATTTTGCCCCAAAATAAGTGGAATTTCTGAGTTTTGCCCCAAAATAAGGATAATTTCTGTCTTTTTGCCCCAACATATAGGGAATTTCTGCCTTTTTGCCCCACAATTAGGGGAATTTCTGCAATTTTGCTCCAAAATACGGGAAATTTCTGCCTTTTTGCCCCAAAATAAAGAAAATTTCTGACTTTTTTCTCTAAAATAAGTGAAATTTCTGCAATTTTACCACAAAATAAGTGAAATTTCCTCAATTTTGCCCCAAAATAAGTGAAATTTCTGGAATTTTGCCCCAAAATAAGTGGAATTTCTGAGTTTTGCCCCAAAATAAGGAGAATTTCTGTCTTTTTGCCCCAACATATAGGGAATTTCTGCCTTTTTGACCCACAATTAGGGGAATTTCTGAAATTTTGCTCCAAAATAAGAGGAATTTCTGCTTTTTTGACTCTAAATAAGTAGAATTTCTGTCTTTTTCCCCCAAAACAAAGGGAATTTCTAGTTTTTTTTGCCCCAAAATAAAGAAAATTTCTGTCTTATTACCATGAAATAAGTGAAATTATTGCAATTTTGCCCAAAAATAAGGAAAATTTCTGCTTTTTTGTCCCCAAATAATGGGAATTTCAGCCTTTTTACCTCAAAATAAGTGGAATTTCTGCATTTTTGCCCCAAAATAAGGGAAATTTCTGCCTTTTTGCCCCAAAATAAGAAAAATTTCTGCAATTTTGTACCAAAATAGAAGAAATTGCTGCCTTTTTGCCCCAAAATAAGAAAATTTCTGCTTTTTTTTGGAATAAGTGAAATTTCGGCAATTTTGCCCGAAAATAAGTAAAATTTCTGCAATTTTGCCCCAAAATAAGGGAAATTTCTGGAATTTTGCCCCAAAATAAGTGGAATTTCTGAGTTTTGCCCCAAAATAAGGAAAATTTCTGCTTTTTTGTCCCCAAATAATGGGAATTTCAGCCTTTTTTCCCTCAAAATAAGGGGAATTTCTGCATTTTTGCCACAAAATATTAAGAATTACTGCCTTTTTGCCCCAAAATAAGGAAAATTTCTGCCTTTTTTCCCTGAAATAAGTGAAATTTCTGCAATTTTGCCCCAAAATAATTGAAATTTATGCAATTTTGCCCCAAAATAAGTGAAATTTCTGGAATTTTGCCCCAAAATAAGTGGAATTTCTGAGATTTGCCCCAAAATAAGGAGAATTTCTGTCTTTTTGCCCCAAGATATAGGGAATTTCTGCCTTTTTGACCCACAATTAGGGGAATTTCTGCAATTTTGCTCCAAAATACGGTGAATTTCTGCCTTTTTGCCCGAAAATAAGAAGAATGCATATCTTTTTGCCATAAAAAAGGGAAATTTCTTCATTTTTGCTCCAAAATAAGGGGAATTGCTGATTTTTTGCCTCTAAATAAGTGGAATTTTTGCCTTTTTCCCCAAAACAAAGTAAATTTCTGTCTTTTTTGTCCCAAAAAAAGAAAAATTCTGACTTATTACCCTGAAGTAACTGAAATTTATGCAATTTTGTTCCAAAATAAGGGAAATTTCTGCCTTTTTGCCCCCAAATAAGGGTAATTTCAGCCTTTTTACCTCAAAATAAAAGGAATTTCTGCATTTTTGCCACAAAAGATTAGGAATTTCTAACTTTTTGCCCCAAAATAAGGAAAATTTCTGCCTTTTTTCTCTGAAATAACTGAAATTTCTGCAATTTTGCCACAAAATAAGTGAAATTTCTGCAATTTTGCCCCAAAATAAGTGAAATTTCTGGAATTTTGCCCGAAAATAAGTGGAATTTCTGAGTTTTGCCCCAAAATAAGGAGAATTTCTGTCTTTTTGCCCCAACATATAGGGAATTTCTGCCTTTTTGACCCACAATTAGAAGAATTTCTGAAATTTTGCTCCAAAATAAGTGGAATTTCTGCTTTTTTGCCTCTAAATAAGTGGAATTTCTGTCATTTTCCCCAAAACAAAGGGAATTTCTGTTTTTTTTACCCCAAAATAAAGAAAATTTCTGTCTTATTACCATGAAATAAGTGAAATTTCTACAATTTTGCCCCAAAATAAGGGAAATTTCTGCTTTTTTGTCCCCAAATAATGAGAATTTCAGCCTTTTTACCTCAAAATAAGTGGAATTTCTGCATTTTGCCCCAAAATAAGGGAAATTTCTGCCTTTTTGCCCCAAAATAAGAAAAATTTCTGCAATTTTGTACCAAAATAAAAGAATTTTCTGCCTTTTTGCCCCAATATAAGAAAATTTCTGCTTTTTTTTCTGAAATAAGTGAAATTTCTGGAATTTTGCCCCAAAATAAGGGAAATTTCTGGAATTTTGCCCCAAAATAAGTGGACTTTCTGAGTTTTGCCCCAAAATAAGGAGAATTTCTGTCTTTTTGCCACAACATATAGAAAATTTTTGCCTTCTTGCCCCACAATTAGGGGAATTTCTGGAATTTTTCTCCAAAATACAGGGAATTTCTGCCTTTTTGCCCGAAAATAAGAAGAATGCATACCTATTTGCCATAAAAAAGGGAAATTTCTTCATTTTTGCTTCAAAATAAGGGGAATTTCTTTTTTTTTTGCCTCTAAATAAGTGGAATTTCTCTCTTTTTCCCCCAAAACAAAGGGAATTTCGGTATTTTTGCCCCCAAATAAGGAAAATTTCTGACTTATTACCCTGAAATAAGTGAAATTTCTGCAATTTTGCCCCAAAATAAGGGAAATTTCTGCCTTTTTGCCCTCAAATAAGGGGAATTTCAGCATTTTTCCCTCAAAATAAGGGGAATTTCTGGATTTTTGCCCAAAATATGGGAAATTTCTTCCTTTTTGCCCCAAAATAAGGAAAATTTCTGCAATTTTGTACCAAAATAAAAGAAATTTCTGCCTTTTTGCCCCAAAATAAGAAAATTTCTGCTTTTTTTTGAAATAAGTTAAATTTCTGCAATTTTGCCTGAAAATAAGTCAAATTTCTGCAATTTTGCCCAAAAATAAGGGAAATTTCTGGAATTTTGCCCCAAAATAAGTGGAATTTCTGAGTTTTGCCAAAAACAAAGGAGAATTTCTATCTTTTTGCCCCAACATATAGGGAATTTCTGCCTTTTTGCCCCACAATTAGGGGAATTTCTGCATTTTTGCTCCAAAATACGGGGAATTTCTGCCTTTTTGCCCGAAAATAAGAAGAATGCATACCTTTTTGCCATAAAAAAGGGAAATTTCTTCATTTTTGCTCCAAAATAAGGGGAATTTCTGCTTTTTTGCCTCTAAATAAGTGGAATTTCTGTCTTTTTCCCCCAAAACAAAGGGAATTTCTGTCTTTTTGCTCCAAAATAAAGAAAAAATTTTGACTTATTACCCTGAAATAAGTGAAATTTCTGCAATTTTGCCCCAAAATAAAGGAAATTTCTGCATTTTGGCTCCCAAATAAGGGGAATTTCAGCCATTTTACCTCAAAATAAAAGGAATTTCTGCATTTTTGCCCCAAAATAAGGGAAATTTTGGCGTTTTTGCCCCAAAATAAGTAAAATTTCTGCCTTTTTACCCTAAAATAAGTGAAATTTCTGCATTTTGGCCCCAAAATAAGTGAAATTTCTGGAATTTTGCCCCAAAATAAATGGGATTTCTGAGTTTTGCCCCAAAATAAGGAGAATTTCTGTCTTTTTGCCCTAACATATAAAAATTTCTGCCTTTTTGCCCCACAATTAGGGGAATTTCTGCAATTTTGCTCCAAAAAACGAGGAATTTCTGCATTTTTGCCCAAAAATAGGAAGAATGCATACCTTTTTGCCATAAAAAAGGGAAATTTCTTCATTTTTGCTCCAAAATAAGGGGAATTTCTGCATTTTTGCCTATAAATAAGTGGAATTTCTGTCTTTTTCCCCCAAAACAAAATTTCTGTCTTTTTTGCCCCAAAATAAGAAAAATTTCTGACTTATTACCCTGAAATAAGTGAAATTTCTGCAATTTTGCCCCAAAATAAGGGAAATTTCTGCCTTTTTGCCCCCAAATATGAAGAATTTCAGCCATTTTACCACAAAATAAGGGGAATTTCTGCATTTTTGCCCCAAAATAAGGGAAATTTTGGCCTCTTTGCCCCAAAATAAGGAAAATTTCTGCCTTCTTTTCCTGAAATAAGTGAAATTTTTCCAATTTTGCCCCAAAATAATGGAAATTTCTGGAATTTTGCCCCAAAATAAGTGGAATTTCTGAGTTTTGCCCCAAAATAAAAAGAATTTCTGTCTTTTTGCCCCAACATATAGGGAATTTCTGCCTTTTTGCCCCACAATTAGGGGAATTTCTGCAATTTTGCTCCAAAATACATGGAATTTCTGCCTTTTTGCCTGAAAATAAGAAGAATGCATACCTTTTTGCCATAAAAAAGGGAAATTTCTTCATTTTTGCTCCAAAATAAGGGGAATTTCTGCTTTTTTGCCTCTAAATAAGTGGAATTTTTGCCTTTTTCCCCCAAACAAAGGGAATTTCTGTCTTTTTTGCCCCAAAAAAGGAAAAATTCTGACGTATTACCCTGAAGTAAGTGAAATTTTTGCAATTTTGTTCCAAAATAAGGGAAATTTCTGCTTTTTTGCCCCCAAATAAGGGGAATTTCAGCCTTTTTACCTCAAAATAAAAGGAATTTCTGCATTTTTGCCACAAAATATTAGGAATTTCTAAGTTTTGCCCCAAAATAAGGAAAATTTCTGCCTTTTTTCTCGGAAATAATTGAAATTTCTGCAATTTTGCCACAAAATAAGTGAAATTTCTGCAATTTTGCCCCAAAATAAGTGAAATTTCTGGAATTTTGCCCCAAAATAAGTGGAATTTCTGAGTTTTGCCCCAAAATAAACAGAATTTCTGTCTTTTTGCCCCAACATATAGGGAATTTCTGCCTTATTGACCCACAATTAGGGGAATTTCTGAAATTTTGCTCCAAAATAAGGGGAATTTCTGCTTTTTTGTCTCTAAATAAGTGGAATTTCTGTATTTTTCCCCCAAAACAAAGGGAATTTCTGGTTTTTTTGCCCCAAAATAAAGAAAATTTCTGTCTTATTACCATGAAATAAGTGAAATTTCTGCAATTTTGCCCCAAAATAAGTGGAATTTCTGAGTTTTGCCCCAAAATAAAAGAATTTCTGTCTTTTTGCCCCAACATATAGGGAATATCTGACTTTTTGCCCCACAATTAGGGGAATTTCTGCAATTTTGCTCCAAAATACAGGGAATTTCTGCCTTTTTGCCCGAAAATAAGAAGAATGCATACCTTTTTGTCATAAAAATGGGAATTTTCTTAATTTTTGCTACAAAATAAGGGGAATTTCTGTTTTTGCCTCTAAATAAGTGGAATTTTTGCCTTTTTCCCCAAAACAAAGGGAATTTCTGTCTTTTTTGCCCCAAAAAAAGAAAAATTCTGACTTATTACCCTGAAGTAAGTGAAATTTATGCAATTTTGTTCCAAAATAAGAAAAATTTCTGCCTTTTTGCCCCCAAATAAGGGGAATTTCAGCCTTTTTACCTCAAAATAAAAGGAATTTCTGCATTTTTGCCACAAAATATTAGGAATTTCTAACTTTTTGCCCCAAAATAAGAAAAATTTCTGCCTTTTTTCTCTGAAATAAGTGAAATTTCTGCAATTTTGCCACAAAATAATTGAAATTTATGCAATTTTGCCCCAAAATAAGTGAAATTTCTGGAATTTTGCCCCGAAATAAGTGGAATTTCTGAGATTTGCCCCAAAATAAGGAGAATTTCTGTCTTTTTGCCCCAAGATATAGGGAATTTCTGCCTTTTTGACCCACAATTAGGGGAATTTCTGCAATTTTGCTCCAAAATACGGTGAATTTCTGCCTTTTTGCCCGAAAATAAGAAGAATGCATATCTTTTTGCCATAAAAAAGGGAAATTTCTTCATTTTTGCTCCAAAATAAGGGGAATTTCTGATTTTTTGCCTCTAAATAAGTGGAATTTTTGCCTTTTTCCCCAAAACAAAGGGAATTTCTGTCTTTTTTGTCCCAAAAAAGGAAAAATTCTGACTTATTACCCTGAAGTAACTGAAATTTATGCAATTTTGTTCCAAAATAAGGGAAATTTCTGCCTTTTTGCCCCCAAATAAGGGTAATTTCAGCCTTTTTACCTCAAAATAAAAGGAATTTCTGCATTTTTGCCACAAAAGATTAGGAATTTCTAACTTTTTGCCCCAAAATAAGGAAAATTTCTGCCTTTTTTCTCTGAAATAAATGAAATTTCTGCAATTTTGCCACAAAATAAGTGAAATTTCTGCAATTTTGCTCCAAAATAAGTGAAATTTCTGCAATTTTGCCCCAAAATAAGTGAAATTTCTGGAATTTTGCCCGAAAATAAGTGGAATTTCTGAGTTTTGCCCCAAAATAAGGAGAATTTCTGTCTTTTTGCCCCAACATATAGGGAATTTCTGCCTTTTTGACCCACAATTAGGGGAATTTCTGAAATTTTGCTCCAAAATAAAAGGAATTTCTGCTTTTTTGCCTCTAAATAAGTGAAATTTCTGTCTTTTTCCCCCAAAACAAAGGGAATTTCTGTTTTTTTACACCAAAATAAAGAAAATTTTTGTCTTATTACCATGAAATAAGTGAAATTTCTACAATTTTGCCCCAAAATAAGGGAAATTTCTGCTTTTTTGTCCCCAAATAATGGGAATTTCAGCCTTTTTACCTCAAAATAAGTGGAATTTCTGCATTTTTGCCCCAAAATAAGGGAAATTTCTGCCTTTTTGCCCCAAAATAAGAAAAATTTCTGCAATTTTGTACCAAAATAAAAGAAATTTCTGCCTTTTTGCCCCAAAATAAGAAAATTTCTGCTTTTTTTTTGAAATAAGTGAAATTTCTGCAATTTTGCCCGAAAATAAGTAAAATTTCTGCAATTTTTCCCCAAAATAAGAGAAATTTCTGGAATTTTGCCCCAAAATAAGTGGAATTTCTGAGTTTTGCCCCAAAATAAGGAGAATTTCTGTCTTTTTGCCCCAACATATAGGGAATTTCTGCCTTTTTGACCCACAATTAGGGGAATTTCTGCAATTTTGCTCAAAAATACGGTGAATTTCTGCCTTTTTGCCCGAAAATAAGAAGAATGCATACCTTTTTGCCATAAAAATGGAAATTTCTTCATTTTTGCTCCATAATAAGGGGAATTTCTGCTTTTTTGCCTCTAAATAATTGGAATTTCTGTATTTTTCCCGCAAAACAAAGGGAATTTTTGTCTTTTTTGCCCCAAAATAAGGAAAATTTCTGACTTATTACCCTGAAATAAGTGAAATTTCTGCAATTTTGCCCGAAAATAAAGGAAATTTCTGCCTTTTTGCCCCCAAATAAAAGGAATTTCAGCCTTTTTACCTCAAAATAAGGGGAATTTCTGCCTTTTTTCTCCAAAATATGGGAAATTTCTGCGTTTTTGCCCCAAAATAAGAAAAATTTCTGCAATTATGTACCAAAATAAATGAAATTTCTGCCTTTTTGCCCCAAAATAAGAAAGATTCTGCTTTTTTTGAAATAAGTGAAATTTCTGCTATTTTGCCCCAAAATAAGTGAAATTTCTGCAATTTTGCCCCAAAATAGGGGAAATTTCTGGAATTTTGCCCCAAAATAAGTGGAATTTCTGAGTTTTGCCCCAAAATAAGGATAATTTCTGTCTTTTTGCCCCAACATATAGGGAATTTCTGCCTTTTTGCCCCACAATTAGGGGAATTTCTGCAATTTTGCTCCAAAATACGGGAAATTTCTGCCTTTTTGCCCCAAAATAAAGAAAATTTCTGACTTTTTTCTCTAAAATAAGTGAAATTTCTGCAATTTTACCACAAAATAAGTGAAATTTCCTCAATTTTGCCCCAAAATAAGTGAAATTTCTGGAATTTTGCCCCAAAATAAGTGGAATTTCTGAGTTTTGCCCCAAAATAAGGAGAATTTCTGTCTTTTTGCCCCAACATATAGGGAATTTCTGCCTTTTTGACCCACAATTAGGGGAATTTCTGAAATTTTGCTCCAAAATAAGAGGAATTTCTGCTTTTTTGACTCTAAATAAGTAGAATTTCTGATTTTTTTTCCCAAAACAAAGGGAATTTCTAGTTTTTTTTGCCCCAAAATAAAGAAAATTTCTGTCTTATTACCATGAAATAAGTGAAATTATTGCAATTTTGCCCAAAAATAAGGAAAATTTCTGCTTTTTTGTCCCCAAATAATGGGAATTTCAGCCTTTTTACCTCAAAATAAGTGGAATTTCTGCATTTTTGCCCCAAAATAAGGGAAATTTCTGCCTTTTTGCCCCAAAATAAGAAAAATTTCTGCAATTTTGTACCAAAATAGAAGAAATTGCTGCCTTTTTGCCCCAAAATAAGAAAATTTCTGCTTTTTTTTTGGAATAAGTGAAATTTCGGCAATTTTGCCCGAAAATAAGTAAAATTTCTGCAATTTTGCCCCAAAATAAGGGAAATTTCTGGAATTTTGCCCCAAAATAAGTGGAATTTCTGAGTTTTGCCCCAAAATAAGGAAAATTTCTGCTTTTTTGTCCCCAAATAATGGGAATTTCAGCCTTTTTTCCCTCAAAATAAGGGGAATTTCTGCATTTTTGCCACAAAATATTAAGAATTACTGCCTTTTTGCCCCAAAATAAGGAAAATTTCTGCCTTTTTTCCCTGAAATAAGTGAAATTTCTGCAATTTTGCCCCAAAATAATTGAAATTTATGCAATTTTGCCCCAAAATAAGTGAAATTTCTGGAATTTTGCCCCAAAATAAGTGGAATTTCTGAGATTTGCCCCAAAATAAGGAGAATTTCTGTCTTTTTGCCCCAAGATATAGGGAATTTCTGCCTTTTTGACCCACAATTAGGGGAATTTCTGCAATTTTGCTCCAAAATACGGTGAATTTCTGCCTTTTTGCCCGAAAATAAGAAGAATGCATATCTTTTTGCCATAAAAAAGGGAAATTTCTTCATTTTTGCTCCAAAATAAGGGGAATTTCTGATTTTTTGCCTCTAAATAAGTGGAATTTTTGCCTTTTTCCCCAAAACAAAGTAAATTTCTGTCTTTTTTGTCCCAAAAAAAGAAAAATTCTGACTTATTACCCTGAAGTAACTGAAATTTATGCAATTTTGTTCCAAAATAAGGGAAATTTCTGCCTTTTTGCCCCCAAATAAGGGTAATTTCAGCCTTTTTACCTCAAAATAAAAGGAATTTCTGCATTTTTGCCACAAAAGATTAGGAATTTCTAAATTTTGCCCCAAAATAAGGAAAATTTCTGCCTTTTTTCTCTGAAATAACTGAAATTTCTGCAATTTTGCCACAAAATAAGTGAAATTTCTGCAATTTTGCCCCAAAATAAGTGAAATTTCTGGAATTTTGCCAGAAAATAAGTGGAATTTCTGAGTTTTGCCCCAAAATAAGGAGAATTTCTGTCTTTTTGCCCCAACATATAGGGAATTTCTGCCTTTTTGACCCACAATTAGAAGAATTTCTGAAATTTTGCTCCAAAATAAGTGGAATTTCTGCTTTTTTGCCTCTAAATAAGTGGAATTTCTGTCATTTTCCCCAAAACAAAGGGAATTTCTGTTTTTTTTACCCCAAAATAAAGAAAATTTCTGTCTTATTACCATGAAATAAGTGAAATTTCTACAATTTTGCCCCAAAATAAGGGAAATTTCTGCTTTTTTGTCCCCAAATAATGAGAATTTCAGCCTTTTTACCTCAAAATAAGTGGAATTTCTGCATTTTGCCCCAAAATAAGGGAAATTTCTGCCTTTTTGCCCCATAATAAGAAAAATTTCTGCAATTTTGTACCAAAATAAAAGAAATTTCTGCCTTTTTGCCCCAAAATAAGAAAATTTCTGCTTTTTTTTGAAATAAGTGAAATTTTTGCAATTTTGCCGAAAATAAGTAAAATTTCTGCAATTTTGCCCCAAAATAAGAGAAATTTCTGGAATTTTGCCCCAAAATAAGTGGAATTTCTGAGTTTTGCCCCAAAATAAGGAGAATTTCTGTCTTTTTGCCCAAACATATAAGGAATTTCTGCCTTTTTGCCCCACAATGAGGGGAATTTCTGCAATTTTGCTCCAAAATACGGGGAATTTCTGTCTTTTTGCCCGACAATTAGAAGAATGCATACCTTTTTGCCATAAAAAAAGGGAAATTTCTTCATTTTTGCTCCAAAATAAGGGGAATTTCTGCTTTTTTGCCTCTAAATAAGTGGAATTTCTGTATTTTTCCCACAAAACAAAAGGAAGTTCTGTCTTTTTTGCCCCAAAATAAAGAAAATTTCTGACTTATTACCCTGAAGTAAGTGAAATTTCTGCAATTTTGCCCGAAAATGAGAGAAACTTCTGCCTTTTTGCCCCCAAATAATGGGAATTTCAGCCTTTTCTCCCTCAAAATAAGGGGAATTTCTGCATTTTTGCCACAAAATATTAGGAATTTCAGCCTTTTTGCCCCAAAATAAGGAAAATTTCTGCCTTTTTTCCTGAAATAAGTGAAATTTCTGCAATTTTGCCCCAAAATAATTGAAATTTATGCAATTTTGCCCCAAAATAAGTGAAATTTCTGGAATTTTGCCCCAAAATAAGGAAAATTTCTGTCTTTTTGCCCCAAGATATAGGGAATTTCTGCCTTTTTGACCCACAATTAGGGGAATTTCTGCAATTTTGCTCCAAAATACGGTGAATTTCTGCCTTTTTGCCCGAAAATAAGAAGAATGCATACCTTTTTGCCATAAAAATGGAAATTTCTTCATTTTTGCTCCATAATAATGGGAATTTCTGCTTTTTTGCCTCTAAATAATTGGAATTTCTGTATTTTTCCCCCAAAACAAAGAGAATTTTTGTCTTTTTTGCCCCAAAATAAGGAAAATTTCTGACTTATTACCCTGAAATATGAAATTTCCGCAATTTTGCCCGAAAATAAAGGAAATTTCTGCCTTTTTGCCCCCAAATAAAAGGAATTTCAGCCTTTTTACCTCAAAATAAGGGGAATTACTGCCTTTTTGCTCCAAAATATGGGAAATTTCTGCCTTTTTGCCCCAAAATAAGAAAAATTTCTGCAATTTTGTACCAAAATAAGTGAAATTTCTGCCTTTTTGCAACAAAATAAAAAAGATTCTGCTTTTTTTTAAAATAAGTGAAATTTCTGCAATTTTGCCCCAAAATAAGTGAAATTTCTGCAATTTTGCCCCAAAATAAGAAAAATTTCTGCAATTTTGTACCAAAATAAAAGAAATTGCTGCCTTTTTGCCCCAAAATAAGAAAATTTCTGCTTTTTTTTGAAATAAGTGAAATTTCGGCAATTTTGCCCAAAAATAAGTAAAATTTCTGCAATTTTGCCCCAAAATAAGGGAAATTTCTGGAATTTTGCCCCAAAATAAGTGGAATTTCTGAGTTTTGCCCCAAAATAAGGAAAATTTCTGCTTTTTTGTCCCCAAATAATGGGAATTTCAGCCTTTTTTCCCTCAAAATAAGGGGAATTTCTGCATTTTTGCCACAAAATATTAGGAATTTCTGCCTTTTTGCCCCAAAATAAGGAAAATTTCTGCCTTTTTTCCCTGAAATAAGTGAAATTTCTGCAATTTTGCCCCAAAATAATTGAAATTTATGCAATTTTGCCCCAAAATAAGTGAAATTTCTGGAATTTTGCCCCAAAATAAGTGGAATTTCTGAGATTTGCCCCAAAATAAGGAGAATTTCTGTCTTTTTGCCCCAAGATATAGGGAATTTCTGCCTTTTTGACCCACAATTAGGGGAATTTTTGCAATTTTGCTCCAAAATACGGTGAATTTCTGCCTTTTTGCCCGAAAATAAGAAGAATGCATATCTTTTTGCCATAAAAAAGGGAAATTTCTTCATTTTTGCTCTAAAATAAGGGGAATTTCTGATTTTTTGCCTCTAAATAAGTGGAATTTTTGCCTTTTTCCCCAAAACAAAGGGAATTTCTGTCTTTTTTGTCCCAAAAAAGGAAAAATTCTGACTTATTACCCTGAAGTAACTGAAATTTATGCAATTTTGTTCCAAAATAAGGGAAATTTCTGCCTTTTTGCCCCCAAATAAGGGTAATTTCAGCCTTTTTACCTCAAAATAAAAGGAATTTCTGCATTTTTGCCACAAAAGATTAGGAATTTCTAACTTTTTGCCCCAAAATAAGGAAAATTTCGGCCTTTTTTCTCTGAAATAAGTGAAATTTCTGCAATTTTGCCACAAAATAAGTGAAATTTCTGCAATTTTGCCCCAAAATAAGTGAAATTTCTGGAATTTTGCCCGAAAATAAGTGGAATTTCTGAGTTTTGCCCCAAAATAAGGAGAATTTCTGTCTTTTTGCCCCAACATATAGGGAATTTCTGCCTTTTTGACCCACAATTAGGGGAATTTCTGAAATTTTGCTCCAAAATAAAAGGAATTTCTGCTTTTTTGCCTCTAAATAAGTGAAATTACTGTCTTTTTCCCCCAAAACAAAGGGAATTTCTGTTTTTTTTACCCCAAAATAAAGAAAATTTTTGTCTTATTACCATGAAATAAGTGAAATTTCTACAATTTTGCCCCAAAATAAGGGAAATTTCTGCTTTTTTGTCCCCAAATAATGGGAATTTCAGCCTTTTTACCTCAAAATAAGTGGAATTTCTGCATTTTTGCCCCAAAATAAGGGAAATTTCTGCCTTTTTGCCCCAAAATAAGAAAAATTTCTGCAATTTTGTACCAAAATAAAAGAAATTTCTGCCTTTTTGCCCCAAAATAAGAAAATTTCTGCTTTTTTTTGAAATAAGTGAAATTTCTGCAATTTTGCCCGAAAATAAGTAAAATTTCTGCAATTTTTCCCCAAAATAAGAGAAATTTCTGGAATTTTGCCCCAAAATAAGTGGAATTTCTGAGTTTTGCCCCAAAATAAGGAGAATTTCTGTCTTTTTGCCCCAACATATAGGGAATTTCTGCCTTTTTGACCCACAATTAGGGGAATTTCTGCAATTTTGCTCAAAAATACGGTGAATTTCTGCCTTTTTGCCCGAAAATAAGAAGAATGCATACCTTTTTGCCATAAAAATGGAAATTTCTTCATTTTTGCTCCATAATAAGGGGAATTTCTGCTTTTTTGCCTCTAAATAATTGGAATTTCTGTATTTTTCCCCCAAAACAAAGGGAATTTTTGTCTTTTTTGCCCCAAAATAAGGAAAATTTCTGACTTATTACCCTGAAATAAGTGAAATTTCTGCAATTTTGCCCGAAAATAAAGGAAATTTCTGCCTTTTTGCCCCCAAATAAAAGGAATTTCAGCCTTTTTACCTCAAAATAAGGGGAATTTCTGCCTTTTTTCTCCAAAATATGGGAAATTTCTGCCTTTTTGCCCCAAAATAAGAAAAATTTCTGCAATTATGTACCAAAATAAATGAAATTTCTGCCTTTTTGACCCAAAATAAGAAAGATTCTGCTTTTTTTTGAAATAAGTGAAATTTCTGCTATTTTGCCCCAAAATAAGTGAAATTTCTGCAATTTTGCCCCAAAATAAGGGAAATTTCTGGAATTTTGCCCCAAAATAAGTGGAATTTCTGAGTTTTGCCCCAAAATAAGGAGAATTTCTGTCTTTTTGCCCCAACATATAGGGAATTTCTGCCTTTTTGACCCACAATTAGGGGAATTTCTGAAATTTTGCTCCAAAATAAAAGGAATTTCGGCTTTTTTGCCTCTAAATAAGTGAAATTTCTGTCTTTTTCCCCCAAAACAAAGGGAATTTCTGTTTTTTTTTACCCCAAAATAAAGAAAATTTTTGTCTTATTACCATGAAATAAGTGAAATTTCTACAATTTTGCCCCAAAATAAGGGAAATTTCTGCTTTTTTGTCCCCAAATAATGGGAATTTCAGCCTTTTTACCTCAAAATAAGTGGAATTTCTGCATTTTTGCCCCAAAATAAGGGAAATTTCTGCCTTTTTGCCCCAAAATAAGAAAAATTTCTGCAATTTTGTACCAAAATAAAAGAAATTTCTGCCTTTTTGCCCCAAAATAAGAAAATTTCTGCTTTTTTTTGAAATAAGTGAAATTTCTGCAATTTTGCCCGAAAATAAGTAAAATTTCTGCAATTTTGCCCCAAAATAAGAGAAATTTCTGGAATTTTGCCCCAAAATAAGTGGAATTTCTGAGTTTTGCCCCAAAATAAGGAGAATTTCTGTCTTTTTGCCCCAACATATAGGGAATTTCTGCCTTTTTGACCCACAATTAGGGGAATTTCTGCAATTTTGCTCCAAAATACGGTGAATTTCTGCCTTTTTGCCCGAAAATAAGAAGAATGCATACCTTTTTGCCATAAAAATGGAAATTTCTTCATTTTTGCTCCATAATAAGGGGAATTTCTGATTTTTTGCCTCTAAATAATTGGAATTTCTGTATTTTTCCCCCAAAACAAAGGGAATTTTTGTTATTTTTGCCCCAAAATAAGGAAAATTTCTGACTTATTACCCTGAAATAAGTGAAATTTCTGCAATTTTGCCCGAAAATAAAGGAAATTTCTGCCTTTTTGCCCCCAAATAAAAGGAATTTCAGCCTTTTTACCTCAAAATAAGGGGAATTTCTGCCTTTTTTCTCCAAAATATGGGAAATTTTTGCCTTTTTGCCCCAAAATAAGAAAGATTTCTGCAATTATGTACCAAAATAAATGAAATTTCTGCCTTTTTGACCCAAAATAAGAAAGATTCTGCTTTTTTTTGAAATAAGTGAAATTTCTGCTATTTTGCCCCAAAATAAGTGAAATTTCTGCAATTTTGCCCCAAAATAAGGGAAATTTCTAAAATTTTGCCCCAAAATAAGTGGAATTTCTGAGTTTTGCCCCAAAATAAAAAGAATTTCTGTCTTTTTGCCCCAACATATAGGGAATTTCTGCCTTTTTGACCCACAATTAGGGGAAATTCTGCAATTTTGCTCCAAAATACAGGGAATTTCTGTCTTTTTGCCCGACAATTAGAAGAATGCATACCTTTTTGCCATAAAAAAGGGAAATTTCTTCATTTTTGCTCCAAAATAAAGGGAATTTCTGCTTTTTTGCCTCTAAATAAGTGGAATTTCTGTCTTTTTCCCGCAAAACAAAAGGAAGTTCTGTCTTTTTTGCCCCAAAATAAAGAAATTTTCTGACTTATTACTCTGAAGTAAGTGAAATTTCTGCAATTTTGCCCGAAAATTAGAGAAATTTCTGCCTTTTTGCCCCCAAATAATGAGAATTTCAGCCTTTTTTCCCTCAAAATAAGGGGAATTTCTGCATTTTTGCCACAAAATATTAGGAATTTCTGCCTTTTTCCCCTAAAATAAGGAAAATTTCTGCCTTTTTTCCCTGAAATAAGTGAAATTTCTGCAATTTTGCCCCAAAATAATTGAAATTTATGCAATTTAGCCCCAAAATAAGTGAAATTTCTGGAATTTTGCCCCAAAATAAGTGGAATTTCTGAGATTTGCCCCAAAATAAGGAGAATTTCTGTCTTTTTGCCCCAAGATATAGGAAATTTCTGCCTTTTTGACCCACAATTAGGGGAATTTCTGCAATTTTGCTCCAACATACGGGGAATTTCTGCCTTTTTGCCCGAAAATAAGAAGAATGCATACCTTTTTGCCATCAAAATGAAAATTTCTTCATTTTTGCTCCATAATAAGGGGAATTTCTGCTTTTTTGCCTCTAAATAATTGGAATTTCTGTATTTTTTTCCCAAAACAAAAGGAATTTTTGTCTTTTTTGCCCCAAAATAAAGGAAATTTCTGACTTATTACCCTGAAATAAGTGAAATTTCTGCAATTTTGCCCGAAAATAAAGGAAATTTCTGCCTTTTTGCCCCCAAATAAAAGGAGTTTCAGCCTTTTTACCTCAAAATAAGGGGAATTTCTGCTTTTTTGCTCCAAAATATGGGAAATTTTTGCCTTTTTGCCCCAAAATAAGAAAAAATTCTGCAATTATGTACCAAAATAAATGAAATTTCTGCCTTTTTGACCCAAAATAAGAAAGATTCTGCTTTTTTTTGAAATAAGTGAAATTTCTGCTATTTTGCCCCAAAATAAGGGAAATTTCTGGAATTTTGCCCCAAAATAAGTGGAATTTCTGAGTTTTGCCCCAAAATAAGGAGAATTTCTGTCTTTTTGCCCCAACATATAGGGAATTTCTGCCTTTTTGCCCCACAATTAGGGGAATTTCTGCAATTTTGCTCCAAAATACAGGGAATTTCTGTTTTTTTGCCCGAAAATAAGAAGAATGCATACCTTTTTGCCATAAAAAAGGGAAATTTCTTCATTTTTGCTCCAAAATAAGGGGAATTTCTGCTTTTTTGCCTTTAAATAAGTGGAATTTTTGCCTTTTTCCCCAAAACAAAGGGAATTTCTGTCTTTTTTGCCCCAAAAAAAGAAAAATTCTGACTTATTACCCTGAAGTAACTGAAATTTATGCAATTTTGTTCCAAAATAAGGGAAATTTCTGCCTTTTTGCCCCTAAATAAGGGAAATTTCAGCCTTTTTACCTCAAAATAAAAGGAATTTCTGCATTTTTGCCACAAAATATTAGGATTTTCTAACTTTTTGCCCCAAAATATGGAAAATTTCTACCTTTTTTCTCTGAAATAAGTGAAATTTCTGCAATTTTGCCACAAAATAAGTGAAATTTCTGCAATTTTGCCCCAAAATAAATGAAATTTCTGGAATTTTGCCCCAAAATAAGTGGAATTTCTGAGATTTGCCCAAAATAAGGAGAATTTCTGTCTTTTTGCCCCAACATATAGGGAATTTCTGCCTTTTTGACCCAAAATTAGGGGAATTTCTGAAATTTTGCTCCAAAATAAGGAAAATTTCTGCTTTTTTGCCTCTAAATAAGTGGAATTGCTGTCTTTTTCCCCCAAAACAAAGGGAATTTCTGGGTTTTTTGCCCCAAAATAAAGAAAATTTCTGTCTTATTACCCTAAAATAAGTGAAATTTCTGCAATTTTGCCACAAAATAAGGGAAATTTCTGCTTTTTTCTCCCCAAATAATGGGAATTTCAGCCTTTTTACCTCAAAATAAGTGGAATTTCTGCATTTTTGTTCCAAAATAAGGGAAATTTCTGCATTTTTGCCCCCAAAAAAATGGAATTTCAGCATTTTTCCCTCAAAATAAGGGGAATTTCTGCATTTTTGCCCCAAAATATGGGAAATTTCTGCCTTTTTGCCCCAAAATAAGGAAAATTTCTGCAATTTTGTACCAAAATAAAAGAAATTTCTGCCTTTTTGCCCCAAAATAAGAAAATTTCTGCTTTTTTTTTGAAATAAGTGAAATTTCTGCAATTTTGCCCGAAAATAAGTAAAATTTCTGCAATTTTGCCCTAAAATAAGGGAAATTTCTGGAATTTTGCCCCAAAATAAGTGGAATTTCTGAATTTTGCCCCAAAATAAGGAGAATTTCTGTCTTTTTGCCCAAACATATAGGGAATTTCTGTCTTTTTGCCCCACAATTAGGGAAATTTCTGCAATTTTGCTCCAAAATACGGGGAATTTCTGCTTTTTTGCCCGAAAATAAGAAGAATGCATACCTTTTTGCCATAAAAAAGGGAAATTTCTTCATTTTTGCTCCAAAATAAGGGGAATTTCTGCATTTTTGCCTCTAAATAAGTGGAATTTCTGTCTTTTTCCCCCAAAACAAAGGGAATTTCTGTCTTATTTGCCCCAAAATAAAGAAAAAATTTTGACTTATTACCCTGAAATAAGTGAAATTTCTGCAATTTTGCCCCAATATAAGGGAAATTTCTGCATTTTTGCCCCCAAATAAGGGGAATTTCAGCCATTTTACCTCAAAATAAGGGGAATTTCTGAATTTTTGCCCCAAAATAAGTAAAATTTTGGCGTTTTTGCCCCAAATAAGGAAAATTTCTGCATTTTTACCCTGAAATAAGTGAAATTTCTGCATTTTGGCCCAAAAATAAGGGAAATTTCAAGAATTTTGACCTAAATAAGTGGGATTTCTGAGTTTTGCCCCAAAATAAGGAGAATTTCTGTCTTTTTGCCCTAAGATATAGGAAATTTCTGCCTTTTTGCCCCACAATTAAAGGAATTTCTGCAATTTTGCTCCAAAATACGAGGAATTTATGCCTTTTTGCCAAAAAATAGGAAGAATGCATACCTTTTTGCCATAAAAAAGGGAAATTTCTTCATTTTTGCTCCAAAATAAGGGGAATTTCTGCATTTTTGCCTCTAAATAAGTGGAATTTCTGTCTTTTTCCCCCAAAACAAAGGGAATTTCTGTCTTATTTGCCCCAAAATAAAGAAAAAATTTTGACTTATTACCCTGAAATAAGTGAAATTTCTGCAATTTTGCCCCAATATAAGGGAAATTTCTGCATTTTTGCCCCCAAATAAGGGGAATTTCAGCCATTTTACCTCAAAATAAGGGGAATTTCTGAATTTTTGCCCCAAAATAAGGAAAATTTTGGCGTTTTTGCCCCAAATAAGGAAAATTTCTGCATTTTTACCCTGAAATAAGTGAAATTTCTGCATTTTGGCCCAAAAATAAGGGAAATTTCAAGAATTTTGACCTAAATAAGTGGGATTTCTGAGTTTTGCCCCAAAATAAGGAGAATTTCTGTCTTTTTGCCCTAAGATATAGGAAATTTCTGCCTTTTTGCCCCACAATTAAAGGAATTTCTGCAATTTTGCTCCAAAATACGAGGAATTTATGCCTTTTTGCCAAAAAATAGGAAGAATGCATACCTTTTTGCCATAAAAAAGGGAAATGTCTTCATTTTTGCTCCAAAATAAGGGGAATTTCTGCATTTTTGCCTCTAAATAAGTGGAATTTCTGTCTTTTTCCCCCAAAACAAAGGGAATTTCTGTCTTTTTTGTCCCAAAATAAGAAAAATTTCTGATTTATAACCCTGAAATAAGTGAAATTTCTGCAATTTTGCCCCAAAATAAGTGAAATTTCTGCCTTTTTGCCCCCAAATAAAAGGAATTTCAGCCTTTTTACCTCAAAATAACGGGAATTTCTGCCTTTTTGCTCCAAAATATGGGAAATTTCTGCCTTTTTGCCCCAAATAAGAAAAATTTCTGCAATTTTGTACCAAAATAAACGAAATTTCTGCCTTTTTGCCCCAAAATAAGAAAGATTCTGCTTTTTTTTGAAATAAGTGAAATTTCTGCAATTTTGCCCCAAAATAAGTGAAATTTCTGCAATTTTGCCCCAAAATATGGGAAATTTCTGGAATTTTGCCCCAAAATAAGTGGAATTTTTGAGTTTTGTCCCAAAATAAGGAGAATTTCTGTCTTTTTGCCCCAACATATAGGGAATTTCTGCCTTTTTGCCCCACAATTAGGGGAATTTCTGCAATTTTGCTCCAAAATACAGGGAATTTCTGCCTTTTTGCCCGAAAATAAGAAGAATGCATATCTTTTTGCCATAAAAAAGGGAAATTTCTTCATTTTTGCTCCAAAATAAGGGGAATTTCTGTTTTTGCCTCTAAATAAGTGGAATTTTTGCCTTTTTCCCCAAAACAAAGGGAATTTCTGTCTTTTTTGCCCCAAAAAAGGAAAAATTCTGACTTATTACCCTGAAGTAAGTGAAATTTATGCAATTTTGTTCCAAAATAAGGGAAATTTCTGCCTTTTTGCCCCCAAATAAGGGGAATTTCAGCCTTTTTACCTCAAAATAAAAGGAATTTCTGCATTTTTGCCACAAAATATTAGGAATTTCTAACTTTTTGCCCCAAAATATAGAAAATTTCTACCTTTTTTCTCTGAAATAAGTGAAATTTCTGCAATTTTGCCACAAAATAAGTGAAATTTCTGCAATTTTGCCCCAAAATAAGTGAAATTTCTGGAATTTTGCCCCTAAAATAAGTGGAATTTCTGAGATTTGCCCCAAAATAATGAGAATTTCTGTCTTTTTGCCCCAACATATAGGGAATTTCTGCCTTTTTGACCCACAATTAGGGGAATTTCTGAAATTTTGCTCCAAAATAAGGGGAATTTCTGCTTTTTTGCTTCTAAATAAGTGGAATTTCTGTCTTTTTCCCCCAAAACAATGGGAATTTCTGGGATTTTTGGCCCCAAAATAAAGAAAATTTCTGTCTTATTACCCTGAAATAAGTGAAATTTCTGCAATTTTGCCCCAAAATAAGGGAAATTTCTGCAATTTTGCCCCAAAATAAGGGAAATTTCTGGAATTTTGCCCCAAAATAAGTGGAATTTCTGACTTATTACCCTGAAATAAGTGAAATTTCTGCAATTTTGCCCGAAAATAAAGGAAATTTCTGCCTTTTTGCCCCCAAATAAAAGGAATTTCAGCCTTTTTACCTCAAAATAAGGGGAATTTCTGCCTTTTTTCTCCAAAATATGGGAAATTTCTGCCTTTTTGCCCCAAAATAAGAAAGATTTCTGCAATTATGTACCAAAATAAATGAAATTTCTGCCTTTTTGACCCAAAATAAGAAAGATTCTGCTTTTTTTTGAAATAAGTGAAATTTCTGCTATTTTGCCCCAAAATAAGTGAAATTTCTGCAATTTTGCCCCAAAATAAGGGAAATTTCTGGAATTTTGCCCCAAAATAAGTGGAATTTCTGAGTTTTGCCCCAAAATAAGGAGAATTTCTGTCTTTTTGCCCCAACATATAGGGAATTTCTGCCTTTTTGACCCACAATTAGGGGAATTTCTGAAATTTTGCTCCAAAATAAAAGGAATTTCTGCTTTTTTGCCTCTAAATAAGTGAAATTTCTGTCTTTTTCCCCCAAAACAAAGGGAATTTCTGGTTTTTTTACCCCAAAATAAAGAAAATTTTTGTCTTATTACCATGAAATAAGTGAAATTTCTACAATTTTGCCCCAAAATAAGGGAAATTTCTGCTTTTTTGTCCCCAAATAATGGGAATTTCAGCCTTTTTACCTCAAAATAAGTGGAATTTCTGCATTTTTGCCCCAAAATAAGGGAAATTTCTGCCTTTTTGCCCCAAAATAAGAAAAATTTCTGCAATTTTGTACCAAAATAAAAGAAATTTCTGCCTTTTTGCCCCAAAATAAGAAAATTTCTGCTTTTTTTTGAAATAAGTGAAATTTCTGCAATTTTGCCCGAAAATAAGTAAAATTTCTGCAATTTTGCCCCAAAATAAGAGAAATTTCTGGAATTTTGCCCCAAAATAAGTGGAATTTCTGAGTTTTGCCCCAAAATAAGGAGAATTTCTGTCTTTTTGCCCCAACATATAGGGAATTTCTGCCTTTTTGACCCACAATTAGGGGAATTTCTGCAATTTTGCTCCAAAATACGGTGAATTTCTGCCTTTTTGCCCGAAAATAAGAAGAATGCATACCTTTTTGCCATAAAAATGGAAATTTCTTCATTTTTGCTCCATAATAAGGGGAATTTCTGCTTTTTTGCCTCTAAATAATTGGAATTTCTGTATTTTTCCCCCAAAACAAAGGGAATTTTTGTCTTTTTTGCCCCAAAATAAGGAAAATTTCTGACTTATTACCCTGAAATAAGTGAAATTTCTGCAATTTTGCCCGAAAATAAAGGAAATTTCTGCCTTTTTGCCCCCAAATAAAAGGAATTTCAGCCTTTTTACCTCAAAATAAGGGGAATTTCTGCCTTTTTTCTCGAAAATATGGGAAATTTCTGCCTTTTTGCCCCAAAATAAGAAAAATTTCTGCAATTATGTACCAAAATAAATGAAATTTCTGCCCTTTTGACCCAAAATAAGAAAGATTCTGCTTTTTTTTGAAATAAGTGAAATTTCTGCTATTTTGCCCCAAAATAAGTGAAATTTCTGCAATTTTGCTCCAAAATAAGGGAAATTTCTGGAATTTTTCCCCAAAATAAGTGGAATTTCTGAGTTTTGCCCCAAAATGAGGAGAATTTCTGTCTTTTTGCCCCAACATATAGGGAATTTCTGCATTTTTGCCCCACAATTAGGGGAAATTCTGCAATTTTGCTCCAAAATACGGGGAATTTCTGTCTTTTTGCCCGACAATTAGAAGAATGCATACCTTTTTGCCATAAAAAAGGGAAATTTCTTCATTTTTGCTCCAAAATAAAGGGAATTTCTGCTTTTTTGCCTCTAAATAAGTGGAATTTCTGTCTTTTTCCCGCAAAACAAAAGGAAGTTCTGTCTTTTTTGCCCCAAAATAAAGAAATTTTCTGACTTATTACTCTGAAGTAAGTGAAATTTCTGCAATTTTGCCCGAAAATTAGAGAAATTTCTGCCTTTTTGCCCCCAAATAATGGGAATTTCAGCCTTTTTTCCCTCAAAATAAGGGGAATTTCTGCATTTTTGCCACAAAATATTAGGAATTTCTGCCTTTTTCCCCTAAAATAAGGAAAATTTCTGCCTTTTTTCCCTGAAATAAGTGAAATTTCTGCAATTTTGCCCCAAAATAATTGAAATTTATGCAATTTAGCCCCAAAATAAGTGAAATTTCTGGAATTTTGCCCCAAAATAAGTGGAATTTCTGAGATTTGCCCCAAAATAAGGAGAATTTCTGTCTTTTTGCCCCAAGATATAGGAAATTTCTGCCTTTTTGACCCACAATTAGGGGAATTTCTGCAATTTTGCTCCAAAATACGGGGAATTTCTGCCTTTTTGCCCGAAAATAAGTAGAATGCATATCTTTTTGCCATCAAAATGGAAATTTCTTCATTTTTGCTCCATAATAAGGGGAATTTCTGCTTTTTTGCCTCTAAATAATTGGAATTTCTGTATTTTTTTCCCAAAACAAAAGGAATTTTTGTCTTTTTTGCCCCAAAATAAGGAAAATTTCTGACTTATTACCCTGAAATAAGTGAAATTTCTGCAATTTTGCCCGAAAATAAAGGAAATTTCTGCCTTTTTGCCCCCAAATAAAAGGAATTTCAGCCTTTTTACCTCAAAATAAGGGTAATTTCTGCCTTTTTGCTCCAAAATATGGGAAATTTCTGCCTTTTTGCCCCAAAATAAGAAAAATTTCTGCAATTATGTACCAAAATAAATGAAATTTCTGCCTTTTTGACCCAAAATAAGAAAGATTCTGCTTTTTTTTGAAATAAGTGAAATTTCTGCTATTTTGCCCCAAAATAAGGGAAATTTCTGGAATTTTGCCCCAAAATAAGGGAAATTTCTGGAATTTTGCCCCAAAATAAGTGGAATTTCTGAGTTTTGCCCCAAAATAAGGAGAATTTCTGTCTTTTTGCCCCAAGATATAGGGAATTTCTGCCTTTTTGCCCCACAATTAGGGGAATTTCTGCAATTTTGCTCCAAAATACAGGGAATTTCTGCCTTTTTGCCCGAAAATAAGAAGAATGCATACCTTTTTGCCATAAAAAAGGGAAATTTCTTCATTTTTGCTCCAAAATAAGGGGAATTTCTGCTTTTTTGCCTTTAAATAAGTGAAATTTTTGCCTTTTTCCCCAAAACAAAGGGAATTTCTGTCTTTTTTGCCCCAAAAAAAGAAAAATTCTGACTTATTACCCTGAAGTAACTGAAATTTATGCAATTTTGTTCCAAAATAAGGGAAATTTCTGCTTTTTTGCCCCCAAATAAGGGAAATTTCAGCCTTTTTACCTCAAAATAAAAGGAATTTCTGCATTTTTGCCACAAAATATAAGGAATTTCTAACTTTTTGCCCCAAAATATGGAAAATTTCTACCTTTTTTCTCTGAAATAAGTGAAATTTCTGCAATTTTGCCACAAAATAAGTGAAATTTCTGCAATTTTGCCCCAAAATAAATGAAATTTCTGGAATTTTGCCCCAAAATAAGTGGAATTTCTGAGATTTGCCCAAAGTAATGAGAATTTCTGTCTTTTTGCCCCAACATATAGGGAATTTCTGCCTTTTTGACCCACAATTAGGGGAATTTCTGAAATTTTGCTCCAAAATAAGGAAAATTTCTGCTTTTTTGCCTCTAAATAAGTGGAATTGCTGTCTTTTTCCCCCAAAACAAAGGGAATTTCTGGGGTTTTTTTGCCCCAAAATAAAGAAAATTTCTGTCTTATTACCCTAAAATAAGTGAAATTTCTGCAATTTTGCCACAAAATAAGGGAAATTTCTGCGTTTTTCTTCCCAAATAATGGGAATTTCAGCCTTTTTACCTCAAAATAAGTGGAATTTCTGCATTTTTGCCCCAAAATATGGGAAATTTCTGCATTTTTGCCCACAAAAAAATGGAATTTCAGCATTTTTCCCTCAAAATAAGGGGAATTTCTGCATTTTTGCCCCAAAATATGGGAAATTTCTGCCTTTTTGCCCCAAAATAAGGAAAATTTCTGCAATTTTGTATCAAAATAAAAGAAATTCCTGCCTTTTTGCCCCAAAATAAGAAAATTTCTGCTTTTTTTTGAAATAAGTGAAATTTCTGCAATTTTGCCCGAAAATAAGTAAAATTTCTGCAATTTTGCCCTAAAATAAGGGAAATTTCTGGAATTTTGCCCCAAAATAAGTGGAATTTCTGAATTTTGCCCCAAAATAAGGAGAATTTCTGTCTTTTTGCCCAAACATATAGGGAATTTCTGTCTTTTTGCCCCACAATTAGGGAAATTTCTGCAATTTTGCTCCAAAATACGGGGAATTTCTGCTTTTTTGCCCGAAAATAAGAAGAATGCATACCTTTTTGCCATAAAAAAGGGAAATTTCTTCATTTTTGCTGCAAAATAAGGGGAATTTCTGCATTTTTGCCTCTATATAAGTGGAATTTCTGTCTTTTTCCCCCAAAACAAAGGGAATTTCTGTATTATTTGCCCCAAAATAAAGAAAAAATTTTGACTTATTACCCTGAAATAAGTGAAATTTCTGCAATTTTGCCCCAATATAAGGGAAATTTCTGCTTTTTTGTCCCCAAATAATGGGAATTTCAGCCTTTTTACCTCAAAATAAGTGGAATTTCTGCATTTTTGCCCCAAAATAAGGGAAATTTCTGCCTTTTTGCCCCAAAATAAGAAAAATTTCTGCAATTTTGTACCAAAATAAAAGAAATTTCTGCCTTTTTGCCCCAAAATAAGAAAATTTCTGCTTTTTTTTTGAAATAAGTGAAATTTCTGCAATTTTGCCCGAAAATAAGTAAAATTTCTGCAATTTTGCCCCAAAATAAGAGAAATTTCTGGAATTTTGCCCCAAAATAAGTGGAATTTCTGAGTTTTGCTCCAAATTAAGGAGAATTTCTGTCTTTTTGCCCAAACATATAGGGAATTTCTGCCTTTTTGACCCACAATTAGGGGAATTTCTGCAATTTTGCTCCAAAATACGGTGAATTTCTGCCTTTTTGCCCGAAAATAAGAAGAATGCATATCTTTTTGCCATAAAAAAGGGAAATTTCTTCATTTTTGCTCCATAATAAGGGGAATTTCTGATTTTTTGCCTCTAAATAATTGGAATTTCTGTATTTTTTCCCCCAAAACAAAGGGAATTTTTGTCTTTTTTGCCCCAAAATAAGGAAAATTTCTGACTTATTACCCTGAAATAAGTGAAATTTCTGCAATTTTGCCCGAAAATAAAGGAAATTTCTGCCTTTTTGCCCCCAAATAAAAGGAATTTCAGCCTTTTTACCTCAAAATAAGGGGAATTTCTGCTTTTTTGCTCCAAAATATGGGAAATTTCTGCCTTTTTGCCCCAAAATAAGAAAAATTTCTGCAATTATGTACCAAAATAAATGAAATTTCTGCCTTTTTGACCCAAAATAAGAAAGATTCTGCTTTTTTTTGAAATAAGTGAAATTTCTGCTATTTTGCCCCAAAATATGGGAAATTTCTGGAATTTTGCCCCAAAATAAGTGGAATTTCTGAGTTTTGCCCCAAAATAAGGAGAATTTCTGTCTTTTTGCCCCAACATATAGGGAATTTCTGCCTTTTTGCCCCACAATTAGAGGAATTTCTGCAATTTTGCTCCAAAATACAGGGAATTTCTGTTTTTTTGCCCGAAAATAAGAAGAATGCATACCTTTTTGCCATAAAAAAGGGAAATTTCTTCATTTTTGCTCCAAAATAAGGGGAATTTCTGCTTTTTTGCCTTTAAATAAGTGGAATTTTTGCCTTTTTCCCCAAAACAAAGGGAATTTCTGTCTTTTTTGCCCCAAAAAAAGAAAAATTCTGACTTATTACCCTGAAGTAACTGAAATTTATGCAATTTTGTTCCAAAATAAGGGAAATTTCTGCCTTTTTGCCCCCAAATAAGGGAAATTTCAGCCTTTTTACCTCAAAATAAAAGGAATTTCTGCATTTTTGCCACAAAATATTAGGAATTTCTAACTTTTTGCCCCAAAATATAAAAAATTTCTACCTTTTTTCTCTGAAATAAGTGAAATTTCTGCAATTTTGCCACAAAATAAGTGAAATTTCTGCAATTTTGCCCCAAAATAAATGAAATTTCTGGAATTTTGCCCCAAAATAAGTGGAATTTCTGAGATTTGCCCAAAATAATGAGAATTTCTGTCTTTTTGCCCCAACATATAGGGAATTTCTTCCTTTTTGACCCAAAATTAGGGGAATTTCTGAAATTTTGCTCCAAAATAAGGAAAATTTCTGCTTTTTTGCCTCTAAATAAGTGGAATTGCTGTCTTTTTCCCCCAAAACAAAGGGAATTTCTGGGTTTTTTTGCCCCAAAATAAAGAAAATTTCTGTCTTATTACCCTAAAATAAGTGAAATTTCTGCAATTTTGCCACAAAATAAGGGAAATTTCTGCTTTTTTCTCCCCAAATAATGGGAATTTCAGCCTTTTTACCTCAAAATAAGTGGAATTTCTGCATTTTTGTTCCAAAATAAGGGAAATTTCTGCATTTTTGCCCCCAAAAAAATGGAATTTCAGCATTTTTCCCTCAAAATAAGGGGAATTTCTGCATTTTTGCCCCAAAATATGGGAAATTTCTGCCTTTTTGCCCCAAAATAAGGAAAATTTCTGCAATTTTGTACCAAAATAAAAGAAATTTCTGCCTTTTTGCCCCAAAATAAGAAAATTTCTGCTTTTTTTTGAAATAAGTGAAATTTCTGCAATTTTGCCCGAAAATAAGTAAAATTTCTGCAATTTTGCCCTAAAATAAGGGAAATTTCTGGAATTTTGCCCCAAAATAAGTGGAATTTCTGAATTTTGCCCCAAAATAAGGAGAATTTCTGTCTTTTTGCCCAAACATATAGGGAATTTCTGTCTTTTTGCCCCACAATTAGGGAAATTTCTGCAATTTTGCTCCAAAATACGGGGAATTTCTGCTTTTTTGCCCGAAAATAAGAAGAATGCATACCTTTTTGCCATAAAAAGGGAAATTTCTTCATTTTTGCTCCAAAATAAGGGGAATTTCTGCATTTTTGCCTCTAAATAAGTGGAATTTCTGTCTTTTTCCCCCAAAACAAAGGGAATTTCTGTCTTATTTGCCCCAAAATAAAGAAAAAATTTTGACTTATTACCCTGAAATAAGTGAAATTTCTGCAATTTTGCCCCAATATAAGGGAAATTTCTGCATTTTTGCCCCCAAATAAGGGGAATTTCAGCCATTTTACCTCAAAATAAGGGGAATTTCTGAATTTTTGCCCCAAAATAAGGAAAATTTTGGCGTTTTTGCCCCAAATAAGGAAAATTTCTGCATTTTTACCCTGAAATAAGTGAAATTTCTGCATTTTGGCCCAAAAATAAGGGAAATTTCAAGAATTTTGACCTAAATAAGTGGGATTTCTGAGTTTTGCCCCAAAATAAGGAGAATTTCTGTCTTTTTGCCCTAAGATATAGGAAATTTCTGCCTTTTTGCCCCACAATTAAAGGAATTTCTGCAATTTTGCTCCAAAATACGAGGAATTTATGCCTTTTTGCCAAAAAATAGGAAGAATGCATACCTTTTTGCCATAAAAAAGGGAAATTTCTTCATTTTTGCTCCAAAATAAGGGGAATTTCTGCATTTTTGCCTCTAAATAAGTGGAATTTCTGTCTTTTTCCCCCAAAACAAAGGGAATTTCTGTCTTTTTTGTCCCAAAATAAGAAAAATTTCTGATTTATAACCCTGAAATAAGTGAAATTTCTGCAATTTTGCCCCAAAATAAGTGAAATTTCTGCCTTTTTGCCCCCAAATAAAAGGAATTTCAGCCTTTTTACCTCAAAATAACGGGAATTTCTGCCTTTTTGCTCCAAAATATGGGAAATTTCTGCCTTTTTGCCCCAAATAAGAAAAATTTCTGCAATTTTGTACCAAAATAAACGAAATTTCTGCCTTTTTGCCCCAAAATAAGAAAGATTCTGCTTTTTTTTGAAATAAGTGAAATTTCTGCAATTTTGCCCCAAAATAAGTGAAATTTCTGCAATTTTGCCCCAAAATATGGGAAATTTCTGGAATTTTGCCCCAAAATAAGTGGAATTTTTGAGTTTTGTCCCAAAATAAGGAGAATTTCTGTCTTTTTGCCCCAACATATAGGGAATTTCTGCCTTTTTGCCCCACAATTAGGGGAATTTCTGCAATTTTGCTCCAAAATACAGGGAATTTCTGCCTTTTTGCCCGAAAATAAGAAGAATGCATATCTTTTTGCCATAAAAAAGGGAAATTTCTTCATTTTTGCTCCAAAATAAGGGGAATTTCTGTTTTTGCCTCTAAATAAGTGGAATTTTTGCCTTTTTCCCCAAAACAAAGGGAATTTCTGTCTTTTTTGCCCCAAAAAAGGAAAAATTCTGACTTATTACCCTGAAGTAAGTGAAATTTATGCAATTTTGTTCCAAAATAAGGGAAATTTCTGCCTTTTTGCCCCCAAATAAGGGGAATTTCAGCCTTTTTACCTCAAAATAAAAGGAATTTCTGCATTTTTGCCACAAAATATTAGGAATTTCTAACTTTTTGCCCCAAAATATAGAAAATTTCTACCTTTTTTCTCTGAAATAAGTGAAATTTCTGCAATTTTGCCACAAAATAAGTGAAATTTCTGCAATTTTGCCCCAAAATAAGTGAAATTTCTGGAATTTTGCCCCAAAATAAGTGGAATTTCTGAGATTTGCCCCAAAATAATGAGAATTTCTGTCTTTTTGCCCCAACATATAGGGAATTTCTGCCTTTTTGACCCACAATTAGGGGAATTTCTGAAATTTTGCTCCAAAATAAGGGGAATTTCTGCTTTTTTGCTTCTAAATAAGTGGAATTTCTGTCTTTTTCCCCCAAAACAATGGGAATTTCTGGGATTTTTGGCCCCAAAATAAAGAAAATTTCTGTCTTATTACCCTGAAATAAGTGAAATTTCTGCAATTTTGCCCCAAAATAAGGGAAATTTCTGCTTTTTTCCCCAAATAATGGGAATTTCAGCCTTTTTACCTCAAAATAAGGGGAATTTCTGCATTTTTGCCCCAAAATAAGGGAAATTTCTGCCTTTTTGCCCCAAAATAAGAAAAATTTCTGCAATTATGTACCAAAATAAATGAAATTTCTGCCTTTTTGACCCAAAATAAGAAAGATTCTGCTTTTTTTTGAAATAAGTGAAATTTCTGCTATTTTGCCCCAAAATAAGTGAAATTTCTGCAATTTTGCCCCAAAATAAGGGAAATTTCTGGAATTTTGCCCCAAAATAAGTGGAATTTCTGAGTTTTGCCCCAAAATAAGGAAAATTTCAGTCTTTTTGCCTCAACATATAGGGAATTTCTGCCTTTTTGACCCACAATTAGGGGAATTTCTGCAATTTTGCTCCAAAATACAGGGAATTTCTGCCTTTTTGCCCGAAAATAAGAAGAATGCATATCTTTTTGCCATAAAAAAGGGAAATTTCTTCATTTTTGCTCCAAAATAAGGGGAATTTCTGCTTTTTTGCCTTTAAATAAGTGGAATTTTTGTCTTTTTCCCCAAAACAAAGGGAATTTCTGTCTTTTTTGCCCCAAAAAAAGAACAATTCTGACTTATTACCCTGAAGTAACTGAAATTTATGCAATTTTGTTCCAAAATAAGCGAAATTTCTGCCTTTTTGCCCCCAAATAAGGGAAATTTCAGCCTTTTTACCTCAAAATAAAAGGAATTTCTGCATTTTTGCCACAAAATATTAGGAATTTCTAACTTTTTGCCCCAAAATATGGAAAATTTCTACCTTTTTTCGCTGAAATAAGTGAAATTTCTGCAATTTTGCCACAAAATAAGTGAAATTTCTGCAATTTTGCCCCAAAATAAGTGAAATTTCTGGAATTTTGCCCCAAAATAAGTGGAATTTCTGAGATTTGCCCAAAATAATGAGAATTTCTGTCTTTTTGCCCCAACATATAGGGAATTTCTGCCTTTTTGACCCACAATTAGGGGAATTTCTGAAATTTTGCTCCAAAATAAGGAAAATTTCTGCTTTTTTGCCTCTAAATAAGTGGAATTGCTGTCTTTTTCCCCCAAAACAAAGGGAATTTCTGGGTTTTTTTGCCCCAAAATAAAGAAAATTTCTGTTTTATTACCCTAAAATAAGTGAAATTTCTGCAATTTTGCCACAAAATAAGGGAAATTTCTGCTTTTTTCTCCCCAAATAATGGGAATTTCAGCCTTTTTACCTCAAAATAAGTGGAATTTCTGCATTTTTGCCCCAAAATAAGGGGAATTTCTGCATTTTTGCCCCAAAATATGGGAAATTTCTGCCTTTTTGCCCCAAAATAAGGAAAATTTCTGCAATTTTGTACCAAAATAAAAGAAATTTCTGCCTTTTTGCCCCAAAATAAGAAAATTTCTGCTTTTTTTTGAAATAAGTGAAATTTCTGCAATTTTGCCCGAAAATAAGTAAAATTTCTGCAATTTTGCCCTAAAATAAGGGAAATTTCTGGAATTTTGCCCCAAAATAAGTGGAATTTATGAATTTTGCCCCAAAATAAGGAGAATTTCTATCTTTTTGCCCCAACATATAGGGAATTTCTGTCTTTTTGCCCCACAATTAGGGAAATTTCTGCAATTTTGCTCCAAAATACGGGGAATTTCTGCTTTTTTGCCCGAAAATAAGAAGAATGCATACCTTTTTGCCATAAAAAAGGGAAATTTCTTCATTTTTGCTCCAAAATAAGGGGAATTTCTGCATTTTTGCCTCTAAATAAGTGGAATTTCTGTCTTTTTCCCCCAAAACAAAGGGAATTTCTGTCTTATTTGCCCCAAAATAAAGAAAAAATTTTGACTTATTACCCTGAAATAAGTGAAATTTCTGCAATTTTGCCCCAATATAAGGGAAATTTCTGCCTTTTTGCCCCCAAATAAAAGGAATTTCAGCCATTTTACCTCAAAATAAGGGGAATTTCTGAATTTTTGCCCCAAAATAAGGAAAATTTTGGCGTTTTTGCCCCAAATAAGGAAAATTTCTGCGTTTTTACCCTGAAATAAGTGAAATTTCTGCATTTTGGCCCAAAAATAAGGGAAATTTCAGGAATTTTGACCTAAATAAGTGGGATTTCTGAGTTTTGCCCCAAAATAAGGAGAATTTCTGTCTTTTTGCCCTAAGATATAGGAAATTTCTGCCTTTTTGCCCCACAATTAAAGGAATTTCTGCAATTTTGCTCCAAAATACGAGGAATTTCTGCCTTTTTGCCCGAAAATAAGAAGAATGCATACCTTTTTGCCATAAAAAAGGGAAATTTCATTTTTGCTCCAAAATAAGGGGAATTTCTGCATTTTTGACTCTAAATAAGTGGAATTTCTGTCTTTTTCCCCCAAAACAAAGGGAATTTCTGTCTTTTTTGCCCCAAAATAAGAAAAATTTCTGACTTATTACCCTGAAATAAGTGAAATTTCTGCAATTTTGCCCCAAAATAAGGGAAATTTCTGCCTTTTTGCCCCCAAATATGGGGAATTTCAGCCATTTTACCACAAAATAAGGGGAATTTCTGCATTTTTGCCCCCAAATAAGGGAAATTTCGGCCTTTTTGCCCCAAAATAAGAAAAATTTCTGCCTTTTTTCCCTTAAATAAGTGAAATTTTTCCAATTTTGCCACAAAATAATGAAAATTTCTGGAATTTTGCCCCAAAACACGTGGAATTTCTGCCTTTTTGCCCAACAATTAGGGGAATTTCTGCAATTTTGCTCAAAATACGGGGAATTTTAGCCTTTTTGCCCGAAAATAAAAAGAATGCATACCTTTTTGCCATAAAAAAGGGAAATTTCTTCATTTTTTCTCCAAAATAAGGGAAATTTTTGCTTTTTTGCCTCTAAATAAGTGGAATTTCTCTCTTTTTCCCCCAAGACAAAGGGAATTCCTGTCTTTTTTGCCTCAAAATAAGGAAAATTTCTGACTTATTACCCTAAAATAAGTGAAATTTCTGCAATTTTGCCCCAAAATAAGGGAAATTTTTGACTTTTTGCCCCCAAATAAGGTGAATTTCAGATTTTTTACCTCAAAATAAAGGGAATTTCTGCACTTTTGCCACAAAATATTAGGAATTTCTGCCTTTTTGCCCCAAAATAAGAAAATTTCTGTTTTTTTTCCCTGAAATAAGTGAAATTTCTGAAATTTTGCCCCAAAATAAGTGAAATTTCTACAATTTTGCCCCAAAATAAGGGAAATTTCTGGAATTTTGCCCCAAAATAAGTGGAATTTCTGAGTTTTGCCCCAAAATAAAGAGAATTTCTGTCTTTTTGCCCCAACATATAGGGAATTTCTGAATTTTGGCCCCACAATTAGGGGAATTTCTGAAATTTTGCTCCAAAATACAGGGAATTTCTGCCTTTTTGCCCGATAATTAGAATAATGCATACCTTTTTGCCATAAAAAAGAAAAATTTCTTCCTTTTTGCTCCAAAATAAAGGGAATTTCTGCATTTTTGCCTCTAAATAAGTGGAATTTCTGTCTTTTTCCCGCAAAACAAAAAGAAGTTCTGTCTTTTTTGCCCCAAAATAAGGAAAATTTCTGACTTATTACCCTGAAGTAAGTGAAATTTCTGCAATTATGCACGAAAATTAGGGAAATTTCTGACTTTTTGCCCCCAATAATGGGAATTTCAGCCTTTTTACCTCAAAATAAGGGGAATTTCTGCATTTTTGCCACAAAATATTAGGAATTTCTGCCTTTTTGCCCCAAAATAAGGAAAATTTCTGCCTTTTTTCCCTGAAATAAGTGAAATTTCTGCAATTTTGCCCCAAAATAATTGAAATTTATGCAATTTTGCCCCAAAAAAGTGAAATTTCTGGAATTTTTCCCCAAAATAAGTTGAATTTCTGAGATTTGTCCCAAAATAAGGAGAATTTCTGTCTTTTTGCCCCAAGATATAGGGAATTTCTGTTTTTTTGACTGACAATTAGGGGGATTTCTTTAATTTTGCTCCAAAATACGGTGAATTTCTGCCTTTTTGCCCGAAAATAAGAAGAATGCATACCTTTTTGCCATAAAAATGGAAATTTCTTCATTTTTGCTCCAAAATAAGGGGAATTTCTGCTTCTTTGCCTCTAAATATTTGGAATTTCTGTATTTTTCCCCCAAAACAAAGGGAATTTCTGTCTCTTTTGCCCCAAAATAAGGAAAATTTCTGACTTATTACCCTGAAATAAGTGAAATTTTAGCAATTTTGCCCGAAAATAAGGAAAATTTCTGCCTTTTAGCCCCCAAATAAAAGGAATTTCAGCCTTTTTACCTGAAAATAAGGGGAATTTCTGCCTTTTTGCTCCAAAATATGGGAAATTTCTGCCTTTTTGCCCCAAAATAAGAAAAATTTCTGCAATTTTGTACCAAAATAAAAGAAATTTCTGCCTTTTTGCCCCAAAATAAGAAAATTTCTGGTTTTTTTCCCTGAAATAAGTGAAATTTCTGAAATTTTGCCCCAAAATAAGTGAAATTTCTGCAATTTTGCCCCAAAATTAGGGAATTTTCTGGAATTTTGCCCCAAAATAAGTGGAATTTCTGAGTTTTGCCCCAAACTAAGGAGAATTTCTATCTTTTTGCCCCAACATATAGGGAATTTCTGCCTTTTTGCCCCACAATTAGGGGAATTTCTGCAATTTTGCTCCAAAATACGGGGAATTTCTGCCTTTTTGCCCGAAAATAAGAAGAATGCATACCTTTTTGCCATAAAAAAGAGAAATTACTTCATTTTTGCTCCAAATTAAAGGGAATTTCTGCATTTTTGCCTCTAAATAAGTGGAATTTCTGTCTTTTTTCACTCAAAACATAGAAAATTTCTGTCTTTTTTGCCCCAAAATAAAGAAAAAATTCTGACTTATTACCCTGAAATAAGTGAAATTTCTGCAATTTTGCCCCAAAATAAGAGAAATTTCTGCATTTTTGCCCCCAAATAAGGGGAATTTCAGAATTTTTACCACAAAATAAGGAGAATTTCTGCATTTTTTCCACAAAATATTAGGAATTTCATCCTTTTTGCCCCAAAATAAAAAAATTTCTGCCTTTTTTCCCTGAAATAAGTGAAATTTCTGAAATTTTGCCCCAAAATAAGTGAAATTTCTGCAATTTTGCCCCAAAATAAGGGAAATTTCTGGAATTTTGCCCCAAAATAAGTGGAATTTCTGAGTTTTGCCCCAAAATAAGGAGAATTTCTGTCTTTTTGCCCTAACATATAGGGAATTTCTGCCTTTTTGCCCCACAATTAGGGGAATTTCTGCAATTTTGCTCCAAAATACGGGTAATTTCTGCTTTTTTGCCCGAAAATAAGAAGAATGCATAGCTTTTTGCCATAAAAAAGGGAAATTTCTTCATTTTTGCTCCAAAGTAAGGGGAATTTCTGCTTTTTTGCCCTTAAATAAGTGGAATTTCTGTCTTTTTCCCCCAAAACAAAGGGAATTTCTGTCTTTTTTGCCCCAAAATAAGGAAAATTTCTGAATTATTACCCTGAAATTACTGAAATTTCTGCAATTTTTCCCTAAAATAATGGAAATTTCTGCCTTTTTGCACCCAAAAAAGGGGAATTTCAGCCTTTTTACCTCAAAATAACGGGAATTTCTGCATTTTTGCCCCCAAATAAGGGAAATTTCGGCCTTTTTGCCCCAAAATAAGAAAAATTTCTGCCTTTTTTCCCTTAAATAAGTGAAATTTTTCCAATTTTGCCACAAAATAATGAAAATTTCTGGAATTTTGCCCCAAAACACGTGGAATTTCTGCCTTTTTGCCCAACAATTAGGGGAATTTCTGCAATTTTGCTCAAAATACGGGGAATTTTAGCCTTTTTGCCCGAAAATAAAAAGAATGCATACCTTTTTGCCATAAAAAAGGGAAATTTCTTCATTTTTTCTCCAAAATAAGGGAAATTTTTGCTTTTTTGCCTCTAAATAAGTGGAATTTCTCTCTTTTTCCCCCAAGACAAAGGGAATTCCTGTCTTTTTTGCCTCAAAATAAGGAAAATTTCTGACTTATTACCCTAAAATAAGTGAAATTTCTGCAATTTTGCCCCAAAATAAGGGAAATTTTTGACTTTTTGCCCCCAAATAAGGTGAATTTCAGATTTTTTACCTCAAAATAAAGGGAATTTCTGCACTTTTGCCACAAAATATTAGGAATTTCTGCCTTTTTGCCCCAAAATAAGAAAATTTCTGTTTTTTTTCCCTGAAATAAGTGAAATTTCTGAAATTTTGCCCGAAAATAAGTGAAATTTCTACAATTTTGCCCCAAAATAAGGGAAATTTCTGGAATTTTGCCCCAAAATAAGTGGAATTTCTGAGTTTTGCCCCAAAATAAAGAGAATTTCTGTCTTTTTGCCCCAACATATAGGGAATTTCTGAATTTTGGCCCCACAATTAGGGGAATTTCTGAAATTTTGCTCCAAAATACAGGGAATTTCTGCCTTTTTGCCCGATAATTAGAATAATGCATACCTTTTTGCCATAAAAAAGAAAAATTTCTTCCTTTTTGCTCCAAAATAAAGGGAATTTCTGCATTTTTGCCTCTAAATAAGTGGAATTTCTGTCTTTTTCCCGCAAAACAAAAAGAAGTTCTGTCTTTTTTGCCCCAAAATAAGGAAAATTTCTGACTTATTACCCTGAAGTAAGTGAAATTTCTGCAATTATGCACGAAAATTAGGGAAATTTCTGACTTTTTGCCCCCAATAATGGGAATTTCAGCCTTTTTACCTCAAAATAAGGGGAATTTCTGCATTTTTGCCACAAAATATTAGGAATTTCTGCCTTTTTGCCCCAAAATAAGGAAAATTTCTGCCTTTTTTCCCTGAAATAAGTGAAATTTCTGCAATTTTGCCCCAAAATAATTGAAATTTATGCAATTTTGCCCCAAAAAAGTGAAATTTCTGGAATTTTTCCCCAAAATAAGTTGAATTTCTGAGATTTGTCCCAAAATAAGGAGAATTTCTGTCTTTTTGCCCCAAGATATAGGGAATTTCTGTTTTTTTGACTGACAATTAGGGGGATTTCTCCAATTTTGCTCCAAAATACGGTGAATTTCTGCCTTTTTGCCCGAAAATAAGAAGAATGCATACCTTTTTGCCATAAAAATGGAAATTTCTTCATTTTTGCTCCAAAATAAGGGGAATTTCTGCTTCTTTGCCTCTAAATAATTGGAATTTCTGTATTTTTCCCCCAAAACAAAGGGAATTTCTGTCTCTTTTGCCCCAAAATAAGGAAAATTTCTGACTTATTACCCTGAAATAAGTGAAATTTTAGCAATTTTGCCCGAAAATAAGGAAAATTTCTGCCTTTTAGCCCCCAAATAAAAGGAATTTCAGCCTTTTTACCTGAAAATAAGGGGAATTTCTGCCTTTTTGCTCCAAAATATGGGAAATTTCTGCCTTTTTGCCCCAAAATAAGAAAAATTTCTGCAATTTTGTACCAAAATAAAAGAAATTTCTGCCTTTTTGCCCCAAAATAAGAAAATTTCTGTTTTTTTTTCCTGAAATAAGTGAAATTTCTGAAATTTTGCCCCAAAATAAGTGAAATTTCTGCAATTTTGCCCCAAAATTAGGGAAATTTCTGGAATTTTGCCCCAAAATAAGTGGAATTTCTGAGTTTTGCCCCAAACTAAGGAGAATTTCTATCTTTTTGCCCCAACATATAGGGAATTTCTGCCTTTTTGCCCCACAATTAGGGGAATTTCTGCAATTTTGCTCCAAAATACGGGGAATTTCTGCCTTTTTGCCCGAAAATAAGAAGAATGCATACCTTTTTGCCATAAAAAAGAGAAATTACTTCATTTTTGCTCCAAATTAAAGGGAATTTCTGCATTTTTGCCTCTAAATAAGTGGAATTTCTGTCTTTTTTCACTCAAAACATAAAAAATTTCTGTCTTTTTTGCCCCAAAATAAAGAAAAAATTCTGACTTATTACCCTGAAATAAGTGAAATTTCTGCAATTTTGCCCCAAAATAAGAGAAATTTCTGCATTTTTGCCCCCAAATAAGGGGAATTTCAGAATTTTTACCACAAAATAAGGAGAATTTCTGCATTTTTTCCACAAAATATTAGGAATTTCATCCTTTTTGCCCCAAAATAAAAAAATTTCTGCCTTTTTTCCCTGAAATAAGTGAAATTTCTGAAATTTTGCCCCAAAATAAGTGAAATTTCTGCAATTTTGCCCCAAAATAAGGGAAATTTCTGGAATTTTGCCCCAAAATAAGTGGAATTTCTGAGTTTTGCCCCAAAATAAGGAGAATTTCTGTCTTTTTGCCCTAACATATAGGGAATTTCTGCCTTTTTGCCCCACAATTAGGGGAATTTCTGCAATTTTGCTCCAAAATACGGGTAATTTCTGCTTTTTTGCCCGAAAATAAGAAGAATGCATAGCTTTTTGCCATAAAAAAGGGAAATTTCTTCATTTTTGCTCCAAAATAAGGGGAATTTCTGCTTTTTTGCCCTTAAATAAGTGGAATTTCTGTCTTTTTCCCCCAAAACAAAGGGAATTTCTGTCTTTTTTGCCCCAAAATAAGGAAAATTTCTGAATTATTACCCTGAAATTACTGAAATTTCTGCAATTTTTCCCCAAAATAATGGAAATTTCTGCCTTTTTGCACCCAAAAAAGGGGAATTTCAACCTTTTTACCTCAAAATAACGGGAATTTCTGCATTTTTGCCCCATAATATGGGAAATTTCTGCCTTTTTGCCCCAAAATAAGAAAAATATCTGCAATTTTGGACCAAAATAAACGAAATTTTTGCCTTTTGGCCCCAAAATAAGAGAATTTCTGCTTTTTTTCAGAAATAAGTGAAATTTCTGCAATTTTGCTCTAAAATAAGTCAAATTTCTGCAATTTTGCCCCAAAATAAGTGGAATTTCTGAGTTTTGCCCCAAAATAAGGAGAATTTCTGTCTTTTAGCCCCAACATATAGGGAATTTCCGCCTTTTTGCCCCACAATTAGGGGAATTTCTGCAATTTTGCTCCAAAATACGGGGAATTTCTTTTTTTGCCTGAAAATGAGAAGAATGCATACCTTTTGCCATAAAAAAGGGAAATTTCTTCATTTTTGCTCCAAAATAAAAGGAATTTCTGCTTTTTTGCCTCTAAATAAGTGGAATTTATGTCTTTTTCCCCCAAAGGGAATTTCTGTCTCTTTTGCCCCAAAATAAGAAAAATTTCTCACTTATTACCCTGAAGTAAGTGAAATTTCTGCAATTTTGCCCCAAAATAAGGGAAATTTCTGCCTTTTTGCCCCCAAATAAGGGGAATTTCAGCCTTTTTACCTCAAAATAAGGGGAATTTCTGCATTTTTGCCCCAAACTATGGGAAATTTCTGCCTTTTTGTCCCAAAATAAGAAAAATTTTTGCAATTTTGTACCAAAATAAAAAATAATTTCTGCCTTTTTGCCCTAAAATAAGAAAATTTCTGCTTTTTTTTCTGAAATAAGTGAATAATCTGCAATTTTGCCCAAGAATAAGTGAAATTTCTGAGTTTTGCCCCAAAATAAGTAGAATTTCTGTCTTTTTGCCCCAACATAGAGGGAATTTCTGCCTTTTTGTCCCACAATTAGGGGAATTTCTGCAATTTTGCTCAAAAATATGGGAAATTTCTGCTTTTTTGCCCGAAAATAAAAAGAATGCATACCTGTTTGCCATAGAAAAGGAAAATTTCTTCATTTTTGCTCCAAAATAAGGGGAATTTCTGCTTTTTTGCCTCTAAATAAGTGGAATTTCTGTCTTTTTCCTCCAAAACAAAGGGAATTTCTGTCTTTTTTGCCCCAAAATAAGGAAAATTTCTAACTTATTACCCTGAAATAAGTGAAATTTCTGCAATTTCGCCCCAAAATAAGGGAAATTTCTGCATTTTTATCCCCAAATAAGGGGAATTTCAGCCTGTTTACCTCAAAATAAGGGGAATTTCTCCATTTTCCCCAAAATATGGGAAATTTCTGCCTTTGTGCCCCAAAATAAGAAAAATTTCTGCAATTTTGTACCAAAATAAGAAAAATTTCTGCCTTTTTGTTCCAAAATAAAAAAATTTCTGCTTTTTTTCTGAAATAAGTCAAATTTCTGCAATTTTGCCCCAAAATAAGGGAAATTTCTGGAATTTTGCCCAGAATAGGTGAAATTTCTTAGTTTTGCCCCAAAATAAAAAGAATTTCTGTATTTTTGCCCCAACATAGAGGGAATTTCTGCCTTTTTGCCCCACAATTAGAGGAATTTCTGCAATTTTGCTCCAAAATACGGGGAATTTCTGCCTTTTTGCCCAAAAATAAGAAGAATGCATACCTTTTTGCCATAAAAAAGGGAAATTTCTTCATTTTTTCTCCAAAATAAGGGGAATTTCTGCGTTTTTGCCTCTAAATAAGTGAAATTTCTGTCTTTTTCCCCCAAAGGGAATTTCTGTCACTTTTGCCCCAAAATAAGAAAAATTTCTGACTTATTACCCTGAAGTAAGTGAAATTTCTGCAATTTTGCCCCAAAATAAGGGAAATTTCTGCCTTTTTGCCCCCAAATAAGGGGAATTTCAGCCTTTTTACCTCAAAATAAGGGGAATTTCTGCATTTTTGCCCCAAACTATGGGAAATTTCTGCCTTTTTGTCCCAAAATAAGAAAAATTTTTGCAATTTTGTACCAAAATAAAAAATAATTTCTGCCTTTTTGCCCTAAAATAAGAAAATTTCTGCTTTTTTCTGAAATGAGTCAAATTTCTTCAATTTTGCCCCAAAATAAGAGAAATTTCTGGAATTTTGCCCCAAAATAAGTGGAATTTCTGAGTTTTGCCCCAAAATAAGGAGAATTTCTGTCTTTTTGCCCAAATATAGGGAATTTCTGCCTTTTTGCCCCACAATTGGGGGAATTTCTGCAATTTTGCTTCAAAATACAAGGAATTTCTGCCTTTTTGCTCGAAAATAAAAAGAATGCATAACTTTTTGCCATAAAAAAAGGGAAATTTCTTCATTTTTGCTCCAAAATAAGGGGAATTTCTGCATTTTTGCCTCTAAATAAGTGGAATATCTGTCTTTTTCCCCCAAAACAAAGAGAATTTCTGGTTTTTTGCCCCAAAATAAAGAAAATTTCTGACTTATTACCCTAAAGTAAGTGAAATTTCTGCAATTTTGCCCCAAAATAAGGGAAATTTCTGCCTTTTGCCCCCAAATAATGGGAATTTCAGCCTTTTTACCTCAAAATAAGGGGAATTTCTGCATTTTGCCCCAAAATATAAGAAATTTCTGCCTTTTTGCCCCAAAATAAGAAAAATTTCTGCAATTTTGTACCAAAATAAAAGAAATTTCTTTTTTTCCCCCAAAATAAGAAATTTTCTGCTTTTTTTTCTGAAATAAGTGAATTTTCTGCAATTTTGCCCAAGAATAAGTGAAATTTCTGAGTTTTGCCCCAAAATAAGTAGAATTTCTGTCATTTTGCCCCAACATATAGGGAATTTCTGCCTTTTTGCCCCACAATTAAGGGAATTTCTGCAATTTTGCTCAAAAATATCGGAAATTTCTGCTTTTTTGCCCGAAAATAAAAAGAATGCGTACCTGTTTGCCATAAAAAAGAGAAATTTCTTCATTTTTGCTCCAATATAAGGGGAATTTCTGCTTTTTTGCCTGTAAATAAGTGGAATTTCTGTCTTTTTCCCCCAAAACAAAGGGAATTTCTGTCTTTTTTGCCCCAAAATAAGGAAAATTTCTAACTTATTACCCTGAAATAAGTGAAATTTCTGCAATTTCGCCCCAAAATAAGGGAAATTTCTGCATTTTTGTCCCCAAATAAGGGGAATTTCAGCCTGTTTACCTCAAAATAAGGGGAATTTCTGCATTTTTCCCCAAAATATGGGAAATTTCTGCCTTTGTGCCCCAAAATAAGAAAAATTTCTGCAATTTGTACCAAAATAAAAGAAATTTCTGCCTTTTTGTTCCAAAATAAAAAAATTTCTGCTTTTTTCCTGAAATAAGTCAAATTTCTGCAATTTTGCCCCAAAATAAGGGAAATTTCTGGAATTTTGCCCCAGAATTAGTGAAATTTCTTAGTTTTGCCCCAAAATAAAAAGAATTTCTGTCTTTTGCCCCAACATAGAGGGAATTTCTCCCTTTTTGCCCCACATTTAGAGGAATTTCTGCAATTTTGTTCCAAAATACGGGGAATTTCTCCCTTTTTGCCCAAAAATAAGAAGAATGCATACCTTTTAGCTATAAAAAAGAGAAATTTCTTCATTTTTGCTCCAAAATAAGGGGAATTTCTGTGTTTTTGCCTCTAAATAAGTGGAATTTCTGACTTTTTCCCCCAAAACAAAGGGAATTTCTGTCTTTTTTGCCCCAAAATAAGGAAAATTTCTGACTTATTACCCTGACATAAGTGAAATTTCTGCAATTTTGCCCGAAATAAGGGAAATTTCTGCCTTTTGCCCCCAAATAATGGGAATTTCAGCCTTTTTACCTCAAAATAAGGGGAATTTCTGTATTTTTGCCCCAAAATATGAGAAATTTCTGCCTTTTTGCCCCAAAATAAGAAAAATTTCTGCAATTTTGTACTAAAAGAAATTTCTGCCTTTTTGCTCCAAAATAAGAAAATTTCTGCTTTTTTTCTGAAATAAGTGAAATTTCTGCAATTTTGCCCAAAAATATTTGGGATTTCTGAGTTTTGCCCCAAAATAAGGAGAATTTCTGTCTTTTTGCCCCAACATATAGGGAATTTCTGCCTTTTTGCCCCACAATTAGGGGAATTTCTGCAATTTTGCTCAAAAATATGGGGAATTTCTGCTTTTTTGCCCGAAAATAAAAAGAATGCATACCTGTTTGCCATAAAAATGGGAAATTTTTTCATTTTTGCTCCAAAATAAGGGGAATTTCTGTTTTTTTCCCTCTAAATTAGTGGAATTTCTGTCTTTTTCCCCCAAAACAAAGGGAATTTCTGTCTTTTTTCCCCAAAATAAGGAAAATTTCTCACTTATTACCCTGAAATAAGTGAAATTTCTGCAATTTCGCCTCAAAATAAGGGAAATTTTTGCATTTTTGTCCCCAATTAAGGGGAATTTCAGCCTTTTTACCTCAAAATAAGGGGAATTTCTGCATTTTTCCCCAAAATATGGGAAATTTCTGCCTTTTTGCCCCAAAATAAGAAAAATTTCTGCAATTTTGTACCAAAATAAAAGAAATTTCTGCCTTTTTGTCCCAAAATAAGAAAATTTCTGCTTTTTTTCTGAAATAAGTCAAATTTCTGCAATTTTGCCCCAAAATAAGGGAAATTTCTAAAATTTTGCCCCAAAATAAGTGAAATTTCTTAGCTTTGCCCCAAAATAAGGAGAATTTCTGTCTTTTTGCCCCAACATATAGGGAATTTCTGCCTTTTTGCCCCACAATTAGGGGAATTTCTGCAATTTTGCTCCAAAATACGAGGAATTTCTGCCTTTTTGCCCGAAAATAAGAAGAATGCATACCTGTTTGCCATAAAAAAGGGAAATTTCTTCATTTTTGCTCCAAAATAATGGGAATTTCTGCTTTTTTGCCTCTAAATAAGTGGAATTTCTGACATTTTCCCCCAAAACAAAGGGAATTTCTATCTTTTTTCCCCAAAATAAGGAAAATTTCTGACTTATTACCCTGAAATAAGTGAAATTTCTGCAATTTCGCCTCAAAATAAGGGAAATTTCTGCATTTTTGTCCCCAAATAAGGGGAACTTCAGCCTTTTTACCTCAAAATAAGGGGAATTTCTGCATTTTTCCCCAAAATATGGGAAATTTCTGCCTTTTTGCCCCAAAATAAGAAAAATTTCTGCAATTGTGTACCAAAATAAAAGAAATTTCTGCCTTTTTGCCCCAAAATAAGAAAATTTCTGCTTTTTTTCTGAAATAAGTCAAATTTCTGCAATTTTGCCCCAAAATAAGGGAAATTTCTGGAATTTTGCCCCAAAATAAGTGAAATTTCTTAGTTTTGTTCCAAAATAAGGAGAATTTCTGTCTTTTTGTCCCAACATATAGGGAATTTCTGCCTTTTTGCCTCACAATTAGGGGAATTTCTGCAATTTTGCTCCAAAATACGGGGAATTTCTGCTTTTGCCTGAAAATAAGAAGAATGCATACCTTTTTGCCATAAAAAAGGAAATTTTCTTCATTTTTGCTCCAAAATAAGGGGAATTTCTGCATTTTTGCCTCTAAATAAGTGGAATTTCTGACATTTTCCCCCAAAACAAAGGGAATTTCTGTCTTTTTTGCCCCAAAATAAGGAAAATTTCTGACTTATTACCCTGAAATAAGTGAAATTTCTGCAATTTTGCTCCAAAATAAGGGAAATTTCTGCCTTTTTGCCCTCAAATAAAGGGAATTTCAGCCTTTTTACCTCAAAATAAGAGGAATTTCTCCATTTTTGCCACAAAATATAAAAAATTTCTGCCTTTTTGCCCCAAAATAAGGAAAATTTCTGCCTTTTTTCCCTGAAATAAGTGAAATTTCTGCAATTTTGCCCCAAAATAAGGGAAATTTCAGCAATTTTGCCCCAATGTATAGGAATTTTGTGCAATTTTGCCCCAAAATAAGGGGAATTTCTGACTGTTTGCTCCCGAAAAAAGGAGATTTTCTGTTTTTTTGCCCCAAAATAAGTAGAATTTCTGCCTTTTTCCCGAAAATTATGAGAATTTCTGCAATTTTGCTTCAAAATACGGGGAATTTCTGCCTTTTAGCCCCAAAATAAGGGAATTTCTGCATTTTCCCACAATATTTGGGGAATTTCTGCATTTTACCTCTAAATAAGAAGAATTTCTGCATTTTACCTCAAAATAAGAAGAATTTCTGCCTTTTGCCCCAAAATATGGGGAATTTCTCTTTTTTTGTTCAAATATAAAAAAAATTTCTTCAATTTTGTACCATAATAAAAGGAATTTCTGCTTTTTGCCCCAAAATAAGGGGAATTTCTGACTTTTTTCCCTGAAATAAATAAAATTTCTGCAATTTTGCCCGAAAATAAGGGAAATTTGTGCCTTTTTGCCCCAAAATGAGGGGAAATTCTGCCTTTTGCCCCAAAATATGGGGAATTTCTGCATTTTACCTCAAAATAAGGGGAATTTCAGCCTTTTTACACCAAAATATGGAGAATTTCTGCCTTTTTGCCTCAAAATAAAGGCAATTTCTGCATTTTTGCACCAATATTAGGGGAATTTCTGCAATTTTGCTCCAAAATACGTGTCATTTCTCCCTTTTTGCCTGAAATTAAGTGGAATTTCTGCCTTTCTCGTCCGAAATAAGTGAAATTTCTTCTATTTTAGCCAAAAATTAGGGATTTCATCTTTTTGCCCCAAAATAAGGGGAATTTCTGCCATTTTGCCCTGAAATATTTGAAATTTCTGCAATTTTACCCCAAAATAAGGGGAATTTCTGCATTTTTGCCCCAAAATAAGGGGAATTTCAGCC